>NW_028251141.1:0-16634 GCF_964263255.1 Lissotriton vulgaris | reverse complement strand
TTCTCAATATTGCGTACCTAGACTGGTGCATCCCATTGACTCGCAGAGTCCGGCATGTGAGTGCTTTTTCTTGCAAACTCAGAGGCAGATTTACAAGCTCCTTGCGCCACTTTTCCCATGTTAAAAGTGAAACAAAAGTGGTGCAAGGGGCTTGTAAATCTGCCCCTCAGTCTGTTGAACCTTTCTATTCTCACAGCTCGGAGGTAATTGTACATTCCTAAGCTGTGAAGCTGCTGCACACTACCCGCTCTCTCTGTCCACAGATGACTTGTCATTGTTTCGGAAACAAGCTTCTTTGCTCACCTTGTGCTATTGGCGTGATTCAAAGAGGGTGTACCACGTGTCCAAGCAGCCTTCACATACATTGTTTCGATTTCAACGGTTCATCGCAGAATGCACGAACGTAGAGCTTTGGAGATGTTTGGGGGGATGGCGCCAATTTGTGAAACACAACCTTTAACCCCTTGCATGCTGCCGTGATTCTGCTCCTGTGCGGCACATTCCGATCGCGGATGCGGTCATGACGGCCCCCAGCCGTCATCAGCACACGAGCACTGTTGTGCATGATGGCTGGGGGTCGTCATCAGCATGCAAGGGGTTAAGATAAAAAGGAAGTTAGCATTGTGTGTCATTTCTTTATCAAAGGAGAGAGGAAGTGAGAGAGTGACTGCAAAGAATATTCGCAGCTCAGCTTTCTGTCACTGGTGTGTTTATCACTACGTGCCGGGACCTAATACACCCTGAAGCTCTACATCTAAAAGATAGTAAAAAAAAATTGTTATGATTGGTATTTGTTACTATGTTAATGTGGAGTATAATTACATCGCCTTTTCAGACACCTTCCCTCAGGGACCCGCAGTATTCAAGGCAAATTAGTTCCCCCTCTGCAAATGCGCCAGGGGGCGCATTTGCAGAGTGATGCAATCCGTCATGTTTTTTTACGGCAGGGTACGCGTATCCTACACGTATCCTACGATTTTTTCCCCAAAATTTTTGGGGGGGCCTTGGGGTCCTTGTGGGAACTCTAGGCAGGCCTAGGGTGTCAGGGTGTTTCTACCCTTACCCCTTTTATCGTTTTTTTCCTTTCTTTTTCTGTTTTCTTGTGCCTCGGTACTATGGAGGCACAAGATGGCTGCCAACACTTCCTGGTTTGGAGAATTGATTGACAGTTTACAGCCAATTAGCATGCAGCTCTTGCTCGTAAAGGTACACGTACAGTCCTCGGACCGTACGCGTACGGTACGACTTCGCAAATATATCTATGATTTTACTTTTGATTTTCTCAGGAACTACAGAACGGATTTACACCAGAGGGGCCTGCAGCCCCGTGAACCACCACCCCAAGGGCTTTCACATTATATATGCGGGCGGCTCATGGCCCCCCCGCAGCCCCGGGGACTGCCACCCACGGGTAAAAATAAAAAAACCTGTGTAGGGGCTCAAGCCCCCCCACATGCCCCGGGGACCTCCACCTCCCCGGGGCACTAATATTTAAAATAGGGGGGTCCGAGACTGACCCCCCAGCCCGAGGACCACCCCCCCCAAGGCTTTTAACTGGTGGGAGGGGGGCCGCGCGTCCCCTCTCCTGGAGCCCTTGATGGCCCTGGTGACCGCCACCACCCAGGGCAGTCTCCTGCAGTGTCCCGGGGTGCCTACCCCGGGACACTGCTGTTTGCTCCGGGCCTACAATAGCAAACTACTTTGGTTTTTGAAAGAGAGAGCAGGAAACCTGCTCTCTCTTTCAAAAACCAAAGCTGATTGCTTTTCTGTATGGGGAGCAGCATGTTAGCTGCTCTCAATGCAGAAAAGCAATGCCGGCTCCCGCAGGATGCGGGGAGCTGGCAGGGACCATAGGGGGCTTTGGGGCCCCCCCACGGTCCACAACAGAGAGGGCAGGCCCCGGGGGATGGGGTCCCCGGCACCATAAGTTGCCCAGGAGGGGGGCCACGCGGCCCCCTCCACCATTAAAGATTAAAAAGAAAAATTGGCAGGCTCTGAGGGGTGGGGTCCCCGGGGTCTTAAGTGGGCATAGGAGGGGGGCTATGCAGCCCCCCTCCACAAAAATAATATAAAAGTTGGCCATGCCCTGGGAGATAGGGTCCCTAGGGTCAGAATTGGCCACGGGAGGGGGGCCATGCTGCCCCTTCCCATAAAAAAAATATATATGAATTGGGGTGAGGCCCAGGGGGAAGGGGTCCACAGGGCCCCCCCAAAAAAAGAAGGGGGGCACCTCTCTGCAGCACAGCCCCCTGGCGCATACTGGAGGAACCTGGTGGGCTAGTTGGCCCCCAGGGACCCCCAGTATGCAAAGGGAATTAGTTCCCCCTCTGCAAACACGCCCGGGGGCTGTTGCAGAGAGGTGTAATGAGCCCACGCCCCTTTTCACACCTCTCTGCAAGTCATCCCCCTGGCGCATACTGGAGGTTCCTGGTGGGCTAGTTGGCCCCCAGGGACCTCCAGTTTGCAAGGGGACTTAATCCCCCAACTTAGAACACACTACGAAGCGCGTTTGCACAGTAGTGAAGGCAGGGGGCGGGGCTTGAGGTGATATGAGTGCAAACATGCCCTGTGGCACGTTTTAAGTTTGGGAATTAATTCCTCTTCAATCCAGAGGTCCCCTAGGGGCCAACTAGTCCAACCAAGTACCCCCAGTAAGCGCCACGGAGCTGCGTTGCAGAGTGTTGTAAAAAGGGGGCGTGCCCTCTGAATACCTCTCTGCAACACAGCTCCCTGGCGCATACTGGAGGTACCTGGTGGGCTAGTTGGCTCACGAGCCACAGCGCCTGTTTGCACACATGTCACCTCAGGCCCTGCCCCCTTTCTTCACTATTGAGCGAAATATTCCTCTAAAATCAGCCGAAGTACGAATTCCAATTTACTCACCTGTTATCACAAGAGATGGCAATGCTGCATCTTTGAGCCCAGGACGGACCCTGAAAAGTAAATGTAACCATACTTGCAGTAACTTGAATTTCCTTCCATAGGCTAACATTCACTGGTTTCGTTTGGAAATTTTTCTAAGTGTGGAGTTTTGGAACTTTAAAAAATTCCTCAAAAAACAGTCGAACTACGAATTCCGATTTACTCACCTGTTATCAGGAGAGACCTCAGTGCTGCATCTTTCAGCTCACTACTGTTCCTGAAAAGTAATTTTAACCGTACTTACAAGTAACTTAAATTTCCTTCCATAGGATATCATTGCCTGCTATATAAAATATATATAAATTAAAGAAATATAAAATAAACAAAAAATATTACAATTTCAATATTTTTAAAAACATTTTTTTTCAATTTATATTAAAAATAGGTAATGTAATTTAAAAAATAAAATATCTAAAAATAAATACTTTAAAACAATGTAGTAAATCAGTATAAAAAAATAACAATGAATACATTTAAAAATTATCATTTACAAAACCTTTGAAATTCACAGAAAAAACCATAGGTTTCAACCATGTTATAGTTGGCAATTAATATTTAAAAAACCTTAGAAATTCACTGAAAAAACCATAGGTTTCAGCCACGTTATAGTTAGGAATTAGCATTTAAAAAAACCTTAGAAATTCACTGAAAAAACCATAGGTTTCACACATGTTATAGTTAGCTGGCCATTTCACTCATACAAAACTATTGGAATTCCCCCATTATAGTTAGTTCAGCTAACTATAAATAGCGCGCCCGCAATGCACTGTTGATGACGTCACATATTACTTCACTCATGACATGGTCAGTGACATCACTCATGACATCTCAAATTACATCACTGATGACATCGTCCTTGTGAAAGAGTGGCAGACCTCCTCTCACCCTAATATAACCTGTGATACACACATTCAAAAATAGGAACTAAAATTTTCAAAAAAATGGAGATGCCAGTACCAGTTACAACAACATATTCAGTAATTCCAACATCTATATCCACATCTATTCATTCACCAACAGTTCTGTATAGTCACTTATACATGTACTCACTCATCATATGTACTCATACACCTATAAATCCTGTTACACACCGATACTCATCCATACAGTTACTCACACACATACTCACACATGCAAATAAACGATCAAACATCCATTTACTTGCATATTCAGCTATAAACACACCACTACACTTACTTCTACGGAAACGTACACATACTTGCTTTCTTAAACAATCACTTATAGAAACACATAATTATTTATACAGGAACTCTTCCAAATTCTCACTCTCACATATACTCACTTGTATACATCAATACTCACATATACTAGTTTAAAACATATGTAGTTACTCATAAAGACACTATTGAGACAGTCATTCACTCACTAACACACCCATACACACACTCATTCACCCACCCATACAGTCGTACACACATGCGGTCTTCAAAACACATACAAACAGTGAGTCACTCATTCATGCATCTATACGCTAAGTAATATCCCCCACCGAACTATGCAGATACTCATACTGATACTCAAAAAACAAAATAATAACCCATATACACACTCATGTAGCTACTCACCAACCCATGCAACCACTTATAAACAAAGTGAGACACTTATACAGATATTCACATGTTTAAACATTGCTCGTTAATACATGTATTCACTAAGATACACTTAATAAGTTAGTTATACAATCATGTTTACAAAAAAAAGTCCATTTAGACACTTATTTACCCATTTATTCTTCCATCGACCTTTACATACACAAATATAAAAAAATATTTATTTTTCAGAAAGACACACATTCACTGAATGATGTCATCAGTGATGTCTTTGAGATGTCATCAGTGATGTCATGAGTGATGTAATATGTGACGTCATCAGCAGTGCATTGCAGGTGCAAGTTATAGTGAGTCCAACTAACTATAACGTGGAATTTTATTGTTTTTTTTTTATATTTCACTCTGGAGCGCTCCCGGTACGCGTACCGGTGAGCGCCCCGGTGCTCGTACCGGGGCGCGTCCCGTCAGTGCACCAACAAAAAAAATTTTAAAAGAATAATGAAGGAGTGAGCATGAGGAATGTGGACAAAGAGAGTGGTGTAAAGAGAAAGAGAGCTAAAGGGAGAAACACAGAGGGACTGTGTAATAGATAGTATAACAGAGAAAAGGTATAAGAGGAAGTAACTGTGAAAAGGAAAATGAATAAGGGAGCAAAAGAAGAGAAGAAAGAGGAAGAAAACTAAAGCAGCTGTTCTGGGAGAATGTGAATGGGTGATGAGAGTAAAAGGAAGGAGAGTAAAGGATGGGGAATGACAGGTAGTGACGGAACCAGAGAAAAGGAACAGTGGTGACGGAGGGAAAGAAAATAGCAGTGAGTGTAAGTAAAGAGGAGTGAAAGAGGATGGATAAAAGTGAATAAGGGTAAGACATGGGGAGTGACAGAAAAAAAGAACAGAGAGAGTAAAGGAAGGAGTGTCAGAAAGGGACTAAGTGAAGCAGAAAAAAAGGAAAGAGGGAGTGTGGGGGAGCAGGGGCAGTGAAAGAAGTTGAATGTGGTAGGAAAGTAAGGAAAAGAGAAGTAAATAGGGAGGATAAGAATAAGTGAGGGAAGCAGCGTAAGAAAACAAACAGGGGTGAGGTAGGGTGAGAGAAAAGTAGTGAGGTTAAAGCAAAGGGCGATGACAAACTACATTTTGTAGTCACATTTACCATATAATTAATGAAAACTTACTTGCATCTTTAAACTACACTTTGTATCTGTGAAAGACAAAAGAAAAAACAAGATTTAATTAGTAAAATATATATTTTAAAATAGAAGAAACAGGTCAAGAGGTAAAAAAACAAAAAAGTGTACTAAGAAATAAAGCAATAGTGAAGGATACAAAAACAGAAATAAAGTAATGTAGAAAGACAAAAAAGAGGGAAAAAGAAATAGAAAGAGGACAAATTACTGAAGATAAGTAAGATACTACAAGAATGTGAGATACCAAAACGAAATCAGGAAAGAGAAGAAAGTAAAAGGAAAATGAGTGAAAAGGAGAGGAGTCTAAATGAGGAACCATTAATAAGAAAGAGGAATGGAAGATGACTGAGAGTGAGTGAAGGGGAGTCACAGAGTGAAGGGATGAAAGGAATGAGGTTAATATAGAACGATAGAGGAAAAAGGAGTGAGAGAGTAAGTACACAGAAAGACAAAGGGAAGGACTGAGTGAACTGCAGTACAATGAGTGAGAAAGGAAAAAGAGTAAAGGAGCAAAAGAAGGAAAGAGAGGGGAAGAGAACTAAAGCAGTGGTACTGAGAGAATGTGAGAAAGCTGAAAAGTGGTGGAACGGAGAGAGGAAATGCAGACAGTTGAAATTGGATTGAGGAGTTGTGAAAGAAGTGGAGTAAAGGAACAGCAATGAAACAAAGTGAAAAAAAGGCAGTGTAAGTGAGTAAAGAGAGCTGAAAAAGAATGGAAAAAGGAAAATGAGTGTGAGACAATGGGAATACAATATAAATTACACAATGCAAACTATAGAATGACTTATACAATATGTTACATTGTTTATTTTTGCTGTTCTCAGAATATATTGAATTTCACTTAAATTAATGAGTTCAAACTCTTCATCATATAACAGCGGGAAAAAAAAACACAATCTAAAAGATTGTGTTTAAAAAAAACATAAAAACCTACAAATCATATATGTACAGTAATCTTTGATTCACTTACTTTTCCGTGAGGCCAAATAGAAGATAGAGAAGGTCCTTTTGGTGGAAAAAAGTCTGCTGTTCTCTATAACTTCCATTTCATCGACTTCCTATGAAAAAAGATCTAAGAACATCATACCTTACACTTTCCTTACGGCCAAATCGTGTCAGATATATGAGTATTTTTTACTATGAGATCCACTTACAGTACCTATATGAGATAAATAATTTTAAACATTAGACTAACTAACTAACTAACTTTTATTAACTACTCTCGTCTTCAAAGGCCAATTACCTTTACTAAAACTTTGGTTTTAAAAACACTAGGTAAGAATTTTTAAAGTCATAAGGCAAACGTTGATTATAAGTCAAATGAGAATCATTGCAGTAACTCCAACCTTTTTGACATTTTAAGTAGCATGTATAATGTCCTGATGTTGTCGAAGAACCATCATGATAAATAATAGCTACAGTTGTAAAGGTTCTTCCTGAAATTGATAACTGAGAAGCCACAACATTTTTGATAGAAGTTGTCAATTTAGTTCCATCAGGTCTACATTGTTGGAAAACTAAAATGATATACTGACCATAACTTTGTATAAATAATAATGTGGATAGCATTGGACACTTACATTGGGTACACACCATATTATGATCTGCTGCTTTAACTAGATTTTTAAATGACACTGATTTACAGTCTGGTAAAGTCAAATATATAAATCTTTCAGTGTCTATTGTAGTAGTACTTGATGAACTACAGTTGTGGCAGTCATGCTGCCATTGATAAGAAAGGCTAAAAAGATTATCTACATCTACACCTTCATCTTCCAAAACACCAAACATACACATTTAAAATTCCTGACAATCCTGCTGAATGTTCTGTGAAAATTTATCTTGACCAGAACACATATCTAAAATATTTCGAATTTCTGTTACACTTTCTATTTTTGCTCTATCACGGCTACATTTCTCAAACACAGAATTCAATAAACCACACAATCTTTGATCCCGATTTTCAACAATCTGTTCTTGTAAAGTTTGAAAAAAAAATAACATTAACCACTACATTAGCATACAGGTTGACACCAGAACTGTTTTCAGACTGAAATCCAACAACATTTTCATCAGAATCCTTTTTCTTTCTGTTTTGAATTACAGTTTCATCTACTTTTTGTCTTTTTGCTACTACCTCACTGCAATTATTCTCATTTCTTCTTTTTCGGCCTACCACACGTTTTTCAAACAGAGGATATTCATTCCACTGTTGAGGACTTAAAATGGTGGATTATTGAAGTTGCAAAACTGAATAATAGAGGAGGTGATTTGGAAGCAAAACGAAAAATGAAAGAGCAATACTATATGTCCAAATTCAATACATTCAGGAGTGGACTTAATAGTCGAGAAGAGTGAGATAGAATAATCTAAGCCCTCTAAAAGAATAGACTAAACTCGAATTACAGGATAATAGAAAAAAGGAGCCTAGCAAATACATGCCCCATTAGGTTAAACCAATGCCCCAACAATCTACAGAGACAAATGTAGTAGGGAATGAAAATAGATACAATAGAGGACACCCAAAAAACCTTCGCATAAGATTTATAAGAATGGAAAAGACTACACTTAGAAGAAATAAGCTATATTGAGAACACCAGTAAAAGTCAAGAACCGGCCCAAAATAAACTAAAGTTAAAAGGAAGGCCTATATGGAATCAATCAATCCGGACAAAACTTGCGGCGGGATTAGACACTCCAACTAGTCCAACCAAGTACCCCCAGTAAGCGCCACGGAGCTGCGTTGCAGAGTGTTGTAAAAAGGGGGCGTGCCCTCTGAATACCTCTCTGCAACACAGCTCCCTGGCGCATACTGGAGGTACCTGGTGGGCTAGTTGGCTCACGAGCCACAGCTTCTGTTTGCACACATGTCACCTCAGGCCCTGCCCCCTTTCTTCATTATTGAGCGAAATATTCCTCTAAAATCAGCCGAAGTACGAATTCCAATTTACTCACCTGTTATCACAAGACAAGAGATGTCAATGCTGCATCTTTGAGCCCAGGACGGACCCTGAAAAGTAAATGTAACCATACTTGCAGTAACTTGAATTTCCTTCCATAGGCTAACATTCACTGGTTTCATTTGGAAATTTTTCTAAGTGTAGAGTTTTGGAACTTTAAAAAATTCCTCAAAAAACAGTCGAACTACGAATTCCGATTTACTCACCTGTTATCAGGAGAGACGTCAGTGCTGCATCTTTCAGCTCACTACTGTTCCTGAAAAGTAATTTTAACCGTACTTACAAGTAACTTAAATTTCCTTCCATAGGATATCATTGCCTGCTATATAAAATATATATAAATTAAAGAAATATAAAATAAACAAAAAATATTACAATTTCAATATTTTTAAAAACATTTTTTTTCAATTTATATTAAAAATAGGTAATGTAATTTAAAAAATAAAATATCTAAAAATAAATACTTTAAAACAATGTAGTAAATCAGTATAAAAAAATAACAATGAATACATTTAAAAATTATCATTTACAAAACCTTTGAAATTCACAGAAAAAACCATAGGTTTCAACCACGTTATAGTTGGGAAATAATATTTAAAAAACCTTAGAAATTCACTGAAAAAACCATAGGTTTCAGCCACGTTATAGTTAGGAATTAGCATTTAAAAAAACCTTAGAAATTCACTGAAAAAACCATAGGTTTCACACATGTTATAGTTAGCTGGACATTTCACTCATACAAAACTATTGGAATTCCCCCATTATAGTTAGTTCAGCTAACTATAAATAGCGCGCCCGCAATGCACTGTTGATGACGTCACATATTACTTCACTCATGACATGGTCAGTGACATCACTCATGACATCTCAAATTACATCACTGATGACATCGTCCTTGTGAAAAAGTGGCAGACCTCCTCTCACCCTAATATAACCTGTGATACACACATTCAAAAATAGGAACTAAAATTTTCAAAAAAATGGAGATGCCAGTACCAGTTACAACAACATATTCAGTAATTCCAACATCTATATCCACATCTATTCATTCACCAACAGTTCTGTATAGTCACTCATACATGTACTCACTCATCATATGTACTCATACACCTATAAATCCTGTTACACACCGATACTCATCCATACAGTTACTCACACACATACTCACACATGCAAATAAACGATCAAACATCCATTTACTTGCATATTCAGCTATAAACACACCACTACACTTACTTCTACGGAAACGTACACATACTTGCTTTCTTAAACAATCACTTATAGAAACACATAATTATTTATACAGGAACTCTTCCAAATTCTCACTCTCACATATACTCACTTGTATACATCAATACTCACATATACTAGTTTAAAACATATGTAGTTACTCATAAAGACACTATTGAGACAGTCATTCACTCACTAACACACCCATACACACACTCATTCACCCACCCATACAGTCGTACACACATGCGGTCTTCAAAACACATACAAACAGTGAGTCACTCATTCATGCATCTATACGCTAAGTAATATACCCCACCGAACTATGCAGATACTCATACTGATACTCAAAAAACAAAATAATAACCCATATACACACTCATGTAGCTACTCACCAACCCATGCAACCACTTATAAACAAAGTGAGACACTTATACAGATATTCACATGTTTAAACATTGCTCGTTAATACATGTATTCACTAAGATACACTTAATAAGTTAGTTATACAATCATGTTTACAAAAAAAACATCCATTTAGACACTTATTTACCCATTTATTCTTCCATCGACCTTTACATACACAAATATAAAAAAATATTTATTTTTCAGAAAGACACACATTCACTGAATGATGTCATCAGTGATGTCTTTGAGATGTCATCAGTGATGTCATGAGTGATGTAATATGTGATGTCATCAGCAGTGCATTGCAGGTGCAAGTTATAGTGAGTCCAACTAACTATAACGTGGAATTTTATTGTTTTTTTTTTATATTTCACTCTGGAGCGCTCCCGGTACGCGTACCGGTGAGCGCCCCGGTGCGCGTACCGGGGCGCGTCCCGTCAGCGCACCAACAAAAAAAAATTAAAAAAAATAATGAAGGAGTGAGCATGAGGAATGTGGACAAAGAGAGTGGTGTAAAGAGAAAGAGAGCTAAAGGGAGAAACACAGAGGGACTGTGTAATAGATAGTAAAACAGAGAAAAGGTATAAGAGGAAGTAACTGTGAAAAGGAAAATGAATAAGGGAGCAAAAGAAGAGAAGAAAGAGGAAGAAAACTAAAGCAGATGTTCTGGGAGAATGTGAATGGGTGATGAGAGTAAAAGGAAGGAGAGTAAAGGATGGGGAATGACAGGTAGTGACAGAACCAGAGAAAAGGAACAGTGGTGACGGAGGGAAAGAAAATAGCAGTGAGTGTAAGTAAAGAGGAGTGAAAGAGGATGGATAAAAGTGAATAAGGGTAAGACATGGGGAGTGACAGAAAAAAAGAACAGAGAGAGTAAAGGAAGGAGTGTCAGAAAGGGACTAAGTGAAGCAGAAAAAAAGGAAAGAGGGAGTGTGGGTGAGCAGGGGCACTGAAAGAAGTTGAATGTGGTAGGAAAGTAAGGAAAAGAGAAGTAAATAGGGAGGATAAGAATAAGTGAGGGAAGCAGCGTAAGAAAACAAACAGGGGTGAGGTAGGGTGAGAGAAAAGTAGTGAGGTTAAAGCAAAGGGTGATGACAAACTACATTTTGTAGTCACATTTACCATATAATTAATGAAAACTTACTTGCATCTTTAAACTACACTTTGTATCTGTGAAAGACAAAAGAAAAAACAAGATTTAATTAGTAAAATATATATTTTAAAATAGAAGAAACAGGTCAAGAGGTAAAAAAACAAAAAAAGTGTACTAAGAAATAAAGCATAGTGAAGGATACAAAAACAGAAATAAAGTAATGTAGAAAGACAAAAAAGAGGGAAAAAGAAATAGAAAGAGGACAAATTACTGAAGATAAGTAAGATACTACAAGAATGTGAGATACCAAAACGAAATCAGGAAAGAGAAGAAAGTAAAAGGAAAATGAGTGAAAAGGAGAGGAGTCTAAATGAGGAACCATTAATAAGAAAGAGGAATGGAAGATGACTGAGAGTGAGTGAAGGGGAGTCACAGAGTGAAGGGATGAAAGGAATGAGGTTAATATAGAACGATAGAGGAAAAAGGAGTGAGAGAGTAAGTACACAGAAAGACAAAGGGAAGGACTGAGTGAACTGCAGTACAATGAGTGAGAAAGGAAAAAGAGTAAAGGAGCAAAAGAAGGAAAGAGAGGGGAAGAGAACTAAAGCAGTGGTACTGAGAGAATGTGAGAAAGCTGAAAAGTGGTGGAACGGAGAGAGGAAATGCAGACAGTTGAAATTGGATTGAGGAGTTGTGAAAGAAGTGGAGTAAAGGAACAGCAATGAAACAAAGTGAAAAAAAGGCAGTGTAAGTGAGTAAAGAGAGCTGAAAAAGAATGGAAAAAGGAAAATGAGTGTGAGACAATGGGAATACAATATAAATTACACAATGCAAACTATAGAATGACTTATACAATATGTTACATTGTTTATTTTTGCTGTTCTCAGAATATATTGAATTTCACTTAAATTAGTGAGTTCAAACTCTTCATCATATAACAGCGGGAAAAAAAAACACAATCTAAAAGATTGTGTTTAAAAAAAACATAAAAACCTACAAATCATATATGTACAGTAATCTTTGATTCACTTACTTTTCCGTGAGGCCAAATAGAAGATAGAGAAGGTCCTTTTGGTGGAAAAAAGTCTGCTGTTCTCTATAACTTCCATTTCATCGACTTCCTATGAAAAAAGATCTAAGAACATCATACCTTACACTTTCCTTACGGCCAAATCGTGTCAGATATATGAGTATTTTTTACTATGAGATCCACTTACAGTACCTATATGAGATAAATAATTTTAAACATTAGACTAACTAACTAACTAACTTTTATTAACTACTCTTGTCTTCAAAGGCCAATTACCTTTACTAAAACTTTGGTTTTAAAAACACTAGGTAAGAATTTTTAAAGTCATAAGGCAAACGTTGATTATAAGTCAAATGAGAATCATTGCAGTAACTCCAACCTTTTTGACATTTTAAGTAGCATGTATAATGTCCTGATGTTGTCGAAGAACCATCATGATAAATAATAGCTACAGTTGTAAAGGTTCTTCCTGAAATTGATAACTGAGAAGCCACAACATTTTTGATAGAAGTTGTCAATTTAGTTCCATCAGGTCTACATCGTTGGAAAACTAAAATGATATACTGACCATAACTTTGTATAAATAATGTGGATAGCATTGGACACTTACATTGGGTACACACCATATTATGATCTGCTGCTTTAACTAGATTTTTAAATGACACTGATTTACAGTCTGGTAAAGTCAAATATATAAATCTTTCAGTGTCTATTGTAG
This sequence comes from Lissotriton vulgaris, assembly GCF_964263255.1. NCBI lineage: Eukaryota > Metazoa > Chordata > Amphibia > Caudata > Salamandridae > Lissotriton > Lissotriton vulgaris. The sequence goes on along the minus strand of NW_028251141.1, from coordinate 3,519 downwards.
TAGTACTTGATGAACTACAGTTGTGGCAGTCATGCTGCCATTGATAAGAAAGGCTAAAAAGATTATCTACATCTACACCTTCATCTTCCAAAACACCAAACATACACATTTAAAATTCCTGACAATCCTGCTGAATGTTCTGTGAAAATTTATCTTGACCAGAACACATGTCTAAAATATTTCGAATTTCTGTTACACTTTCTATTTTTGCTCTATCACGGCTACATTTCTTAAACACAGAATTCAATAAACCACACAATCTTTGATCCCGATTTTCAACAATCTGTTCTTGTAAAGTTTGAAAAAAAAATAACATTAACCACTACATTAGCATAGCAGTTGACACCAGAACTGTTTTCAGACTGAAATCCAACAACATTTTCATCAGAATCCTTTTTCTTTCTGTTTTGAATTACAGTTTCATCTACTTTTTGTCTTTATGGTACTACCTCACTGCAATTATTCTCATTTCTTCTTTTTCGGCCTACCACACGTTTTTCAAACAGAGGATATTCATTCCACTGTTGAGGACTTAAAATGGTGGATTATTGAAGTTGCAAAACTGAATAATAGAGGAGGTGATTTGGAAGCAAAACGAAAAATGAGAGAGCAATACTATATGTCCAAATTCAATACATTCAGGAGTGGACTTAATAGTCGAGAAGAGTGAGATAGAATAATCTAAGCCCTCTAAAAGAATAGACTAAACTCGAATTACAGGATAATAGAAAAAAGGAGCCTAGCAAATAAATGCCCCATTAGGTTAAACCAATGCCCCAACAATCTACAGAGACAAATGTAGTAGGGAATGAAAATAGATACAATGGAGGACACCCAAAAAACCTTCGCATAAGATTTATAAGAATGGAAAAGACTACACTTAGAAGAAATAAGCTATATTGAGAACACCAGTAAAAGTCAAGAACCGGCCCAAAATAAACTAAAGTTAAAAGGAAGGCCTATATGGAATCAATCAATTCGGACAAAACTTGCGGCGGGATTAGACACTCCAACATGGCTGCCCCAAATAAGACGAATAATTAAGTTTGAACCTGAGATCGTTGTTTTGGTAACAAAAACGAAACAACTCCTGAAACCTTACAACGTTTCATTTATGTACAAATAGGACCGGACTATATAAATTACATAACACGAGAGGTCCGAATGGAACACGATAAAAAGGAAAGTTAGACCCGATAATAATGAATATCCAGCCACTACAAGATGGCCGCCACTCTAATGCGATCAAATCTTAACCTTCCTTTTGGATGAGATGGCCGCCGCTATATATGCGGAAACACACAAGGTCAGGTATCCCAGTTTTGTAAGGAAACATAAATAAATGACGCAAATTAGATTAAGACCATGAAGATGATAGGCAATTTTAAATACAGGATAATAATGTGAAATACAATAGAATGATGCACAATCTAGAGCTGTGCGAACATGATGTTAATCTAAGTTTAGGAACGATAAGATGGCCGCCACGCTCACGGAGGGAAGAGAGCGATGTGACGCTAAAACCTCCAGGTGTAAACTATCAAACCATTAATTAAGTAATTAAGAGGGGGATAAAAGCCCCAACGGAGGTAAGCAGGGCCATTACAGCCCGGAAGGACGATCCGTGAAGACGCCCATTTGACGCTCGGAAGATACTCCAAAAGTAAGTAGGAATTAGATCCCAGTTAAATCTTTATTTGGCAGATATATACCTCCCAAACTACTGCCTTAAGTGGTAAAGAGGAGGTAATAGGTATCTTTTCCCTTTTTTCGATAGAACTGAAAGGGAGTACTGTTTCTAACGGAAGTTGCCGCCAAAGAATAAAAGCGGGCACCCTAAGGACAGTGTGCAAGGTAAGATCGATATGAAATAAGATTAGATGCACAATACAAAACTTAAAGAAACAGGGACTGTAATGAACCCTTTCCTATTTAACAGGAGAATAAACCTTAAATCATATTGGGCAAAGAAAGGAACGACCGTCCTCCTCAGGATTAAATTGAAACGAAATCCAGGTAATTAATTGCTTTGACCAATGGTAACCACTAGATTAATAATGTAAGAGAAGTAGGAAACGGTAACCAACTAGCAATATAAAAGGGAATAAAAGGCAGTCACAACCAAATTAAACACACGGTCAAGTCTGAGTAAGTAGCATGTGTGTTAGTGTCAAGAAACATAAATAAGCGTCATTCTCTTGAAGACCTTGCCATAATTCCATTTGACGTGGACTTTAACTTTAAGAACAGCATGAATTAAAAGAAACCGGTCAAGTGCAGAAATAAAAATGCGAAATAGGCTGGGAACATTCGCAATAAAATGCAATAAAATAACTGCATTTGTCCTAAAGGAACATTGACATTTTACCCAGAGGGCTCAGTAGTGGCGAGAATAATCGAAATCTATCCCTACTAAGAGGAATATTCGTAGGAATAAGGTAAAATTACAGCAAATATAGAAAAGTAGCAGATTGAGAAGAGATAGTGCTAGGTGAATTGATGACACCTTTCTTGTAATTTGTAGAAATCATGATAAAGTTGAAAGATTTTGGAATCGCCCATTGATCAAAGCGCCCAACCTACAGCTTTTTTAGGTATGTATGGCGTATACCTGATTTAAAAATGAATACTAACCAGGACAGGTTAAATTAATAAAATCTGTGGCTAGACGGTAATTGAATCCACCTCAGTGCATGGATGAAACAAAAACCCAGTAAGACTAATCACCCAGGAATGAGCAACATGTGAGAGGGAGATGAAAAATAAGTATTTCAGCCCCTATTAGTTGCAATAATGTTGTGAGGGATGCCAAAGAAGGGTATGACCATAATGAGGTTGCGAGACTAACCAATGCGGTATAGGCCTGTTATACAAATTTGTCCAATTTAGAAATGTTCTTTTCCTTTCCTTCTTTTTTTAAAAAAAGTTTTAAAGTTTTTTTGTGTACAGATTAATAATTGATGAGAATGGACATGTTAGAAACGTTGATGTCAGACACAGATAAGAAAAGGGGAGATCAATGTGTTGTTTAGCTTAAAATTGTTAAGTTCTGTTTTGTAACATAACTACCTTGACATTTGATACGAAGTAATTGTATATTTTGTGTTTTTAAATTCATAGTGGTTTTAAATGAAATATTGTCCTGAAGAAGGTGACGACTCATATCACTGAAACGCCGCGTCGACACATTTTGCTATACTGACATATTTTGCTATACTTTGATGTACAAAGTTTTTTTAATGTATTTTATGAATAAATGTGATAATTTTTAAAACTCAACATTTGTATCAATATACAATAAATTCTCGAAAGAAAAAATCCCTTTGTGTGTGCACATTCTCATCAGTCTTATTTTTGACGTATTGGTTTTAAAGATGTTGTAATTGTAAATTTGTCAATCTCTATGCAACCTTAGATACAACATATGGTTCACCCTTTATCTTTGGCTAAAAAACCCCCTGAGACTTCCGTCTCTTTACTTCAAGTATATGAAAAGGGAATCGTCATTTTTTTAGAGTA
>NW_028251140.1:0-105964 GCF_964263255.1 Lissotriton vulgaris | reverse complement strand
CCAGGGCTAGTCCAGTAGTCCTAGTGCCCAAACTCTACACCCATGGTGGTAAGAGAGAGATGAGGTGTTGTGTAGACTACAGAGGTCTCAATGCAGGCACTAAGACTGATCCACATCCAATACCCAGAGCAGATGAGCTCATGGATACTTTGGCCTCAGCCAAGTTTCTGAGTACATTTCATCTGACAGCTGGCTACTGCCAAATCAGGCTAGCTGAAGATGCCAAGCCAAAGACAGCAGTTTCAACCCCTAGTGGGCACTATCAGTTTGTGGTAATGCCCTTTGGTCTGAAGAATGCACCTGCCACATTTTAAAGGTTGGTGAATAAAGTCCCAACAGGCCTGGAAGGCTACTGTGCAGCTTATCCTGATGATATTGCTGTCTTTAGCTCCACCTGGGAGGATTACCTGATCCACCTGAAAAATGTTTTGGAGGCCCTGCAAAACGCAGGCCTAACTATCAAGGCTACTAAGTGCCAGATAGGGCAGAGTCAGGTTGTGTACCTGGGCCACCTTGTAGGTGGAGGCCAGGTTCAACCATTGCATGAAATCCCAAACTACTCAGGTGGTCCATTTCCCTACAGGGAATGGACTTTACAGTGGAACATAGACCTGGGAGTAACAATGCCAATGCAGATGGACTCTCCAGATATTTCCACTTAGAACATGAAGACTCAACTGGTCAAGGTTAGTTTAATGTCCCTGCGTTTGGGGGTTGTGTAGGAGAGTATGATCTGCATCCTATGGTTACCCGACTTTTTGCTGTGCTTCACTGGTTTTTCGACTTTAGTCTGTTTGTGGCCATGCTAATCAGGCCCACAGCCTAGCTGTTCTCTCTCTAAATTGATACCATGTACTTTAGGTACATCCCAAATTGGTTACTGGGTTACCCTTGTGAGCCCCTGTATATGGCACCTTAGGTACCCAGGGGATAGGTACCCCAGAGGCCTACCAGGGACTGAAGCATGTATTTTGCCACCCCTGGACAGCCTTCCAAAATGGCACCACAGGTCTACACCTGCAGCCTGGGTAAGGTGGTGTAAGCACCCCCCACTGGATATATATATATATATATATCCATCCACAATTTGCTTCAAAGCAAGATGCGCAATCAAGGAGTTACAACAACAAGCATTTGCAATGCAATGGTCTCGGCATCATTTATGGTAGAGCTATTGGCATTGCTCATGACATTTTTTTTTCTTTAAATCACAAATAAATGGCATTGTCATTAACATTGCCAATACACAGCACTCTGCACTCAACAGCACACAATGCTCTGCGCACTCGCTCACTCTGCACGCACTCACTCTGCACGCACTCACTCTGCACGCACTCACTCTGCACGCACTCACTCTGCACGCACTCACTCTGCACGCACTCACTCTGCACGCACTCACTCCTCTGCACTCGCTCACTCTGCACGCACTCACTCCTCTGCACTCACTCCTCTGCACTCACTCCTCTGCACTCACTCCTCTGTACTCACTCCTCTGCACGCACTCACTCCTCTGCACGCACTCACTCCTCTGCACTCACTCCTCTGCACTCACTCCTCTGCACTCACTCCTCTGCACTCACTCCTCTGCACTCACTCCTCTGCACTCACTCCTCTGCACTCACTCCTCTGCACTCACTCCTCTGCACTCACTCCTCTGCACTCACTCCTCTGCACTCACTCCTCTGCACTCACTACTCTGCACTCACTACTCTGCACTCACTCCTCTGCACTCACTCCTCTGCACTCACTCCTCTGCACTCACTACTCTGCACTCACTACTCTGCACTCACTACTCTGCACTCACTACTCTGCACTCACTACTCTGCACTCACTACTCTGCACTCACTACTCTGCACTCACTACTCTGCACTCACTACTCTGCACTCACTACTCTGCACTCACTACTCTGCACTCACTACTCTACTTCAACTGACTACCTGTGCTTAGTGTACACTGGAGCTACTAATTAAGCACAGTACGTGGTCTGGAGGGAATACAATAGGCCTAGTTGCCCCCCAGTGCCTCTGCTCCATTAAAACGCGAGAGGCCTGCCCCAGTGACAGCTTCTACTTTGCATTACATACATTTACAATACTTCACTGCGCAATCCCACGCAGGGAGCATTAGACGTGTGACGAGACATAAACATGCCTATAATACATAGCGACACGCTCTTTTGGAAGGCCAGCGCTTAGGCATGCTTGATTCGGGAACATGATGGCGTTTTGCACCCTTGACACTTAATTCCTCGTTCCTGACTCTAATCACATCCGCTCCTGCATAAAGGATGCTAAGTTTCCAAATTAACATTCCACGCTTCGAAGAAGACGTACATTTTGCCACTCCAAGAAAGACAAGCAGCGTCCTACACAGTCCAGAAGCACGCCAAGGCGGGGGGGGGGGGTCTGTGCTCAAAGGGGGCTGATTATTATGACAGATTGTCAATCACTGACATATCACTGCCTCGTTTGTTATTGCAGTCTGCATCTTGGTCTTTAATAAGAGGCGCCTAATACCTTGGAACAATACTTCTGATTCCCTAAACATGGGAAATCTTGTTTCCTTGTCAAAACTGTGAGTACTATGCATGCGAGAGTCGGACCTATTGCAAGCCTCCTGAAATAGTGAGCCGTTACCATATGCAGCCTTTCCGATCATGCGACTCTGAAGCCTTAGAGGCTGGCGGTTGCCCTACTGCGAGCTGCGAAGGCTCTCAAATGTTAAATGTACACACACCATGTAGCGAAAACCAAAACACTGGAACAGTGCCAACGGGTGCTAAAACGCGTGGCACATACTGCCGGACCCCCTGCCCGGAGCCCGAAAACCCTGCTAAATCACTCAGCCCCAGTTGCTTGACGGGGCCAAAATTGCAACTGCCGCCCGTGTAGGCCTCCCAAAGTGGATATTTTACCACTGAAACATATTAGATGCACGGAACTGACCGTTTAACGTTCTCACCAGGCTTCGAACCCGTGACCGCTGGTCCCATCGTACTTCGGCAGCTACGCTTACTACCATGAGCACTATTTAAGCTAACATGGGAGCTGTTGTACCTCAGGAGGTGCCCGCGGCCCGGCCCCTGCAACACCCAAGCCCTTCTCAGCGCTGGTCGTGACTAGGCAATACTGCAACCTACGCACCAAACCAGGAATAAATAATCACACTCGGATTGGACCCCAGATGAGGCATCACGCTATAATTTTGTCCAACACCGGGGTGGCGCAAGAAATTCTACAGAACAAATAACCGGCACCAGGGAGGACGCAGGCTATGTACGACCCAAACGAAAGCCACGTAGCACCTATGTGCTGTTAAAGACAACGCCATGTTAGCCATCCCTGCTACCATGACATATGCAATAAGTCCCGTTCAGGAAACACTTGTGTTCAACCCCATGTGATTGATAGGCTCCTTGGTAACAGCAGACCTGCCGTACTGCATGGACCCTTCATAATTTGCCGAGTTTACACGAAGACGGGGACCAATCCCTCTCCCCCGGGGACAAAACTAGAAGGGGGAGGGGGCACAGGCAGCGACAGAACACGCCTCAAAGCTTTCCCAACCAGAGAAGTAACAGTGGGCGCGCAGCAGGAGCTTAGCGCACCATGGTCCCCTACACCCGCGGAAAACTGGAAAGACGATAATGAAAAGGGGGGGGGGGAGGGGGGGGGGGGGTAGAACACACGAGCTGGAAAATCACACACACCCCATCAGCGCTAAGCACTTCGGAACAGCTCGCTGCAACCTGGTCTTCGACTAGATGGCACCCATAGTATACTGGCCATACCTGCTTACTAAGGCGAAGCCCAATAGCGATCAGGCCTGCAAATTTCACAAGCCAGAGAGGAGCACTCGTAGCAAATATGCAAATTAAATGGGGCCACATGGAGAGGGTGGTGAGAAGGTATGCGCGTATCTGGGTGACCAAACCAGCTCTAGTGTACTACCGCGACCGGCATAACTAATCGCGTCCTAAAGATAGAAATACCATGCGTATTGCAGCGCTACGACGCCCTATACCGGTCTCACAAACCACTGCCATAAGCCCCCAGGAATACCTGTACCACGTGCTAAGGCTCACAATGCGAGCCAGGGGAGCTTTGTGGAAGGCGCCCGTGGGAAGAGGCAGCACGAGCCCTGGCTCGGAGGAAACCTGGGGAGGCACTGGCGCAGGACTGGGCGCATTGTGCTCTACCCCCCAACATCCCGCTCGCCATCGGAAAAGCCAGCCTGCAGGTAGTAGTGTCTGAATCGGGCCTAAAACACGCCTCACAGGGGCCTCCTCCCGCCACGACTCTTATGACGTACCAGACTGGCCCACGGGCCGTCACATAGGTTAACCATTTAAACACCATCTTTCCCCCTATCGCATAACAGCGCAAAACCGCTATGCCCTATCCAGGCCATTACTAACTTGCATGCCGGAGGAGAAAGTGCAGGAGCGAATGCTGACACCCATATGCACGCCATCCTGTCAATCTTCACCCCTGGTCATCGCTAGACGCTCGCGTAAAAGCCCCCCGGGCAGGCAGCATGCGGCTCTAATAGTCCCGAGACACCACGCCGATCGTGGACCCCACGCGGCGAGTGTGCTGCGGCCGGAAGTCAGGCACGGTCGCCTGTGACGGGGGCGGGGCCACGTCCAGACCGGAAGAGGAGGCAGGCGGAGTGAAATGCGTCTCGCGCCCGGGGCTCCTGTGAGCGGTGTGGAGCCCCGGGCAGGAGGTTGGGCGCCGCGTGCTGAGCAGAGTCCCCGACATTGGCCAGGTAAGTTCCAAAAGGCTGGGGGGGGGGCTTGGTGCACTTGTGTGTCTGCGTGTGCGTGTATGCTCGTGTGTGTATGTAAGAGTGCGACGGTGGCGGGGGGGGGGCCTCGGAGCACTTGTGTGTGTGTGCGCGCGTGTGTGTATGTGTCAGGGGTGGTGTCTCTGTATGTATGTATGTGCGTGCGTGCATGGGCGCTTGTGTGTGTGTGTATGCGCATGCGTGTGTGGTGCTTGCGCTTCCCAGGAGACAGCGCCTGGCCACAGCGCGCGTTCCAGTTACAAATCGCCTGGAAGGATGCGCGTGGCCGGGACTGTCTCCTGGGAAGCATAGTCGCTAACAAAAGATCTCGGGGGAGACGCGCTTCCGCGCGTTGACGCCGAGACCTAAAAAAGAGTTTATTCCTGGTTACACGCTACGCGTTGCGACATATATATATATATATATATATATATATATATATATATATATATATATATATATATATATATATATACACACACCTATAAGTCACTCCCATGGCAGGCCTTGACAATCCTGAAGGTAGAGTGCTTGGTTTTGTGTGAGAGGGTGCCTTAGCATGAGCTGAGCACCTCTGCATCTTTCGGAACCATCTCCTTATAGCTGTTCTATGATATAGCCATTCCATATACTCTTAAGTGCATTATAATCCTCGCGGTTAATGCTAACTTTGGTTTGGCTTTATCAAAACATTTCGTGTAAGGTGTCAAAAACTTTGGAATATTACCCCCCGCCAGTTCTGGTGGTGGGGGGTAGCATTCCACCCTTCTAGAGGGAGAAGACATGTACACAATGGTATACCCGGTTAAAGTTTAAAAGTGCCTCAGCATCACAAAATAGATGCTGCTGCCACAGACACGAGTCTGACCTCCTGCTGCTGGACGAAACTCCGGAGGGGGGGCTTGGACAATAAGTTTCCTGTCCAGGGAGGTGCTAGCCCCTCCCCAGACGGATTATAGTGTAATGGGGCAGGGTGGGTTGCATTCAGTTAATGCTTTTAAGACACTGCCTGGGGCACACAAGGTGCTCCATGCATTTCCCAGTTCAAACCAGTTGCTGGGACATTCTGCCCCGCACTGGCGCGAAACTAGACAAAGGGAAAGGGATGTAACCACCCCCAACCGTGGCCCTCCCAATAGGTGGGGCCATAGAGCTAGTCCATCCCCTAAACTTGGTATAAGTATAGGATCCCAGCCCCTTGGACTTTAGATTACCCTGGACGAAACTCTGATACATAAATCTTAGACCTCCGACATTCCATACCGACTGGAAGAAGGAAAAATCTCCCTTGTGGTCAAGGTGTGACCACCCTGTTCAAACAGGCAACAGGAAGCATCTTTGCCGGTCTGCATATTCCAAGCTCCCGCCGGATCCCGAAGAATCTGCAACACAAGACACAGACTTCCAGACATCTCTGACGCTGACCCGAGCTCCCAGCAAAGCTGAGACCCGTAGCGGACACGAGAGACGTGGGTCCGGAACTCCTGGACATCCTGCATTTTTGCAACTGCACCTACTTCCCTAGGTATCCCGAAGTTGTGCATTGGGGTATTTGAAGCCCCTGCCCCGAGCACCTTTTGAACCGAAGCTCAGAGGCCTACACTCCACGAGTGTCCCGTGGGCCCACTTTGTGCATTTCAGCTTGAGGTCCCTTCGTGGTTCCTAGTCCGTTGGCTAGTGGGCCCCCACGAAGGACAATCCTTGATTTCTTGAGCTTTCCTGGTTGCTCTAGGTTTGTAATGTAAAAGCTCATTTTTATAGCGCTACTACCACTCCAAGGAGCATCTTGGCGCTCAAGCCAACCCAGCTCGAAAGGGTTGGTGGACTGAGAGCAACACAAAGCACATTGCACACTACACTAGAGCCCTACATGCAGCATCAGTGAGGGAGAAGATCCAAGTCTTCAAAGATTTCCTAAACTGACTCTCCTTAGACATGAGTCGGAGCTGAAGTGGCAGTTTGTTCCAGGCCCTAGAAGCCAAAACAAAAAGATTTTCCACCTTTGGTGGCCAGTCTAAATCTGGGAATTACCAGAAGATTATGGTTAGCCGACCTCAGACTCTGTCCCCTCTGCTTTCAGGTTTCAGATCTCCGATCCACCCTTGGATCCACCCGGACACTTTTCCTCTGGTCGCCTGCAGCACTTCTTCGAAGCTCTCCATTGGAATCGACGACGAAACCTGACACTAAAAGACACCTATGCATCTGGCTTCCGTGGGTGAGGTAACTAGAGTACTCGGGTGCTCCCGTGGGTCTTGACTCTCGAAGCGTCTAAGTTAAAAAGGGTTCCATCGTAGTTCACCCCTAAGTGTCCTTAATCTTTAAAATTGTAACTTGTTCATTCTCCATAGAAAGTCAATGGTGACCCGCGGCTGTGTTTAGACACTGCATGCGTCCCCCGTGGGCCTCCTGCGTCCTAACCTTGGGTGGTTCCTGGTTGCCCCAGCAGTTGTACAGGCCCTAGGCCTGCTTTCTAACCCTCACATGGTTCTTATACCACTATTTTAGTTTATGGTTTGTGAGGCCCCTAGGGCAAAACGTATATTGTGCAACTTATCGAATGCTAAATAAGTTCTTTGTATTGTGCTTTTACCTCTGACCTCATAAAGAGTCCAAAAGGGTTGTGTTTAGAATAAATACATGTATATTTGATATATACCTTGTGTGGTGTACTTTCATTTGGTCATTCAAGAGATTATAACTGGTAAAACAAGCTGCTTTACATTCCTTTGAAAACTTAGCCTGAAGGCTGCTCTCCACAGCTACCACTAGTATAGCTTTCTATAAAGGTTGACTTTAAACCTACCACCAATAAGGGTTGTTTGGACTGGTGCAAGGTGCCCACTAGAACAGTGGACATTATATACCAGGCCAACTTCTCACAGTGTATGATAGGTTAAATTGGGGTGTGATGGGGTGCATCTGAGATTATGTGGATGATGTCATCAGTGATGTCATTTGAGATGTCATCAGCCAACAAAGAGATGGTCATCCACCCGGAACTGTTGAGTGCAATTCAGGTAAAAAGAGAGCGCACGTTTTGGGTCCAGACGGTGGAGCCTCTCTTCCTCTCTCGAAGGTTGCGGAGGCGGAAAGAAAGTGGGCAAGGTGATAGTTTGCCCGATGTGGAAAGGAGTAACAACCTTTGGCCAGAAGGAAGGACGAGTGCGGAGCACAACCTTGCCCGGATGAACAGACAGAAAAGGAGGTTAACAGGAAAGAGCCTGGAGCTCACGCACGTGACAAGCGGAGGCGATGGCAACCAGGAAATCAGTCTTTAAAAGTCAGTAAACGAAGAGGACAGTTGTGAAGCTTCTCAAAAGGACAGCACATCAAATAAGTAAGAACCAGATTTAAGTCCTACTGTGGCATTACAAATGGAATAGGAGGGAGAGGATGAGTAATACATTTGAGAAATCTACTTACAACTGGGGACTTGAAAAGAGGGGGCGGATCAGGGAGCCTGAGAAAGACCGAAAGGACTGGGGATCTACAGCCTTTGCTATGCACCATGCCACTAATGTGTTCCAGCTGCAGGTGTATACCGATTTAGTGGAGGGGCACCTGGCTACCAGAATGATATCACAGACAAGGCAAGTCAAATGAAATCAACTGTCGCCGCTCAATCTCCACGCAAGGAGGTGGAGGCTGGACAGGTTTGGGTGGAGGATCTGCTGCTGCGACAGAAGATCCTCCCGAAAGAGGCAGTCGGATCGGGGGATCGATGCTCATACTGAGTAGCCCGGGATACCAAACTCTTCGAGCCCAGTCCGTTGCCACAAGAATGACTTGGGCCCGGTTGCGCCCGATTTTCTTCAGCTCTTTGGTTAGAAGTGGTATAGGCGGAAAGGCGTACGATAGACTAGTAGCATCGCTGAGCGAGTGCAGACTTGGAAATTCCAACGCGCAGAACTGCTGACACTGCACGTTCTCTTTGGTGGCGGGATAGATCTAACCAAGGCTCTTCCCACTGTTGAAAGAGACCATGCGCCACCTCATAGTGAAGACGCCATTCGTGATCCATCATGCACCTGTGGCTGAGTTTGTCCGCCCTGGCGTTCTAAGAACCCGCCAAGTGTTAAACCACCAAGGAAATGCCTTGACTTCCAACCATGTCCAGAGACGCACATCCTCCTGACATAGGGTCCAGGACCCCACCCCGCCTTGCTTGTTGCAGTACTTCACGGCGGTGGTGTTGTCCGTGAACACCTGCATCACTCTCCCCTGGACAGAGGGAAGAAATGCCTTCAGTGCCAGTAGGATCGCCCAGAGCTCCAGAAGGCTGATATGGAGCCTAGACTTCGCAAGAGACCAGAGGCCTCTGATCTCCGCCTATCCCATGTGCCCCCCCATCCCAGGAGGGACATATCTGTCACCACTGTGTGCTCCGGTTGGGGAAGGGAGAGTGTTGTGCCGCTGACCCTATCCCGGTTCGTGAGCCACCACTGCAACTGTTGAGCAGCGCCTTAAAAGATCTGGACGTACTCGGACAGGTCCCCTTGATGCTGCTCCCACTGGAACTTCAGGTCCCACTGCAGCGCCCGCATATGCCATCTGGCATGATTTGTCAGCAGGATGCAGGAGGCCATAAGGCCCAGCAGCCTCAACGTCATCCTGACTGAAACCCAGGACAAGGGCCCAAAGATCGGAATCATTGCCTTAATGTCCCGGACTCGCTGTTCGGGAGGATAAACCTGAAACTGCGCCATGTACAGAACCGCTCCGATGAAGAGGAGCTTCTGAGAAGGAATCAGGTGCAACTTTGGCACGTTGATGGAGAACCCAGCAAATGCAGGAGGTCGGCCGTAGTCTGGAGGTGGGAGACAAGTCAAGTCAAAAACCACTTTATTCGATTTAGTTAAAAATCGTAAAAGCAATCTACAAGCAATTTAAAAAGGGACAATACAAATTCATGAGAAGTTACATACATCAATACTGACAATTTATATATACACAGTTTAAAAACAGCTAAAAAAGAATAAATATTTAGCTAAAAATTACAAGTACAAAAAATACATTTCACACATTTCATCCTTCAGTGCAAAAACCCCTATCTTACATTTTAAGTCGTCTCCTCCTGATCCTAACAGCGGCAACTAGATAGTTGGCAACGCTAAACATAGGTGGGAGACAACTGCCGGGGGCAAGCCCGCCTTCAACAACCAGTCGTTGAGATAGGGGAAGACTGAAACCCCTGATCTGCGCAGATGAGCTGCAACCACCGCCATCACTTTCGTGAACACCCGAGGGGCGCTGGTAAGGCCAAAAGGGAGCACGGTGAACTGAAAATGCTCTTGGCCTACGGTGAACCGGGGGCCGGCAGGATGGGGATATGAAAATAAGTGTCCTGCAAGTCCAACACTACCATCCAGTCTTGCTGGTCTAGGGCAGACAAGACCTGAGCAAGCGTAAGCATCTTGAACTTCTCCTTCTGGAGGAAGCGATTGACCTTCCGAAGGTCTAAGATAGGACACAGGTCCTTGTCCTTCTTTGGAACGAGGAAGTTGTGGGAGTAACAACCACGACCTACTTCTGGCATCGGAACGCGCTAAATGGCCCCCTTGGCCAAGAGTGCTACAACTTCCTGCTGGAGAAGTATCAAGTGATCCCCCGACATGTGGTGGTACTGAGGTGGCATGGCTGGAGGGGTGGTCTCGAAGGTGAGGGAGTAGCCCCTTTGGACAATCTGTAAAACCCACCTGTCCGTAGTGATGGTGCGCCAGTTGGGGAGGTGATGGCCAATCCTGCTGCCAACTGGGGTTTGGTGGGCCTGAAACACCGGACTAGGAAGGTTTGGAGGCAGGGGAGGTGGTGGACTGACCAGCCCGCTCGCCCCATGACCCATCTCAGTGGGTACCACGTCCACAGCTGCACTGAGACTGTTGCTACGCAGGCCTGTGGCTTTAAAATGAACGAGTTTGGGTGCCCTTTCCTTGGCCAGAAAAGGAGCGAAACGGGGACGCTGAAGGAGTGCGCGTGGCCGAAAGGCCCAAGGACTTGGCCGTAGCCCGTAGCCCGTGAGTCCTTAAAGCGCTCCAACGCACTATCAGCCTTGTCACCAAAAAGGCGACTGCCATCAAAAGGCATGTCCATCAGATGTTCTGGACATCCCCTGAAAAGCAAGTGGTTCTCAGCCAGGCGTGACGGCGTAGTGCCACGGTTGTGGAAATCGCTCTGTCCAGCGAGTCGGCGGTGTCAAGTCCACAACAAATAGTGAACTTGGCTGCATCTCTCCCTTCAGCGATAGCTTGGGAGATTACTGTCCGGGCCTCCTCCGGACACTAAGGTAGCACCTGCGCCACCGTATCCCACACCGAGTGGGAATAACGGCCCAAGAGGCATGCAGTGTTCACTGACCGCAGACTTGAACTGGCGGAAGAGAAAATCTTCTTCCCAAACCGCTCCAGTTTCTTGGATTCCCTGTCCGGAGGTGCGGAAGTGAATGCGCTTGGGGACACAGAAACTTGGACAACCAAGCTCTCAGGGGTATGTTGTTGGGACAGAAAAATGGGGTCTCCCGGGGCTGGGCGATGGCGTCGGGCCACTTTCCTATCCACAGGAGCCCCTGTGTTAGGCCTGGACCAGGTGCCCAAAAGGACATCTGAAAGTGCATAATTAAAGGGCAGCAGCTGCTCCGCAGAGGAAGCTGCCGGCCGAAGCACTTCTGTCAGGAGGTTAGTCCTGATGGCCATTGTAGGGAGCCCAAGGTGGAGAGCCTCTGCTGCCCTACGCAACACCACTGAATAAGTACCACCCTCCTCCGTAGCCACGGTAGAAGGAGACAGAGCACCAGGTTCTGGTGAGAAATCCCGATCACCGGCGTCCCCCAAATCCTCTGCCCAGTCGGGTCTAACTGGCATTGGGGTGCGAGAGGGTCTTCAGACCCTTCCCTGTCCTCCCTGTCCTCCATAAACTTCTGGGCAGGTGGGAAAGATGGAGGATGGAGAAAGGGATACAAAATTCCCCATCGGTGTCGGAATCGGCATCGATCGACACCGGTCCGGCGTCGTCTCCATGTTGGGGTGGAAGCCGGGGACGACATCGGCCGGGGGGCTGGCCAACGCCAGTAGCGGTGCCCTAGACGTCAATGTAGGTCGTACTAGGTCAACCGACATCGGCTGGGACCCACACATGGATCCATGGAGGTCTTGCGACGTTGAGGCCGGAACCATCGACGACGTCGGGGCTGAGCCTCCGACGAAGTAGGGCAAGAACCCCCAGTCGGACCCATGGGGCCCGACTGGGGGTGGGCCAAGAGGCGGGCCATGGCAGACAGGAATTCCTGCAGCTGGCCCGGAGTCGCAGACGGACCCGGGAAGGGTGGGTAGGCAGACGGCGACTGCGTAGGCTCCGCCGGCGCTGCAGGGGAGGCACCGCCCACACCCTGAGCCGGTTCGTGCGACAGGCTAGGGGAAGGCGAAGAGCGACGTCGCTTCTTCGACTTCTTGTGCTTCGTCTTACCTGACCCAGAGTGTGAAGACTTCGTCAAACTATGGTGATGACTCCGCGACCGGTCCCTCAACCTCCCACGGGACCGGGACCTTGAATGGCGCAGAGCCAACTCCCGGGCCTCTAGCAACTTTCAGGCCCGCTCCCGCAAAGTTTTCTGAGCCGTGGCCCAGCATGTGGGGCACGACACGGGGTCATGGTCGCGGCCCAGGCAATAGAGACACTCGCAGTGCGGGTCCGTCACCAACATCAGGCGGGGACAAGCCTCGCAAGACTTGAAACCGGGCATCCCTATACACCAGGAGTCAAGGACTCAAAGAACAAAAGTCCCCCAAAACTCCGTCAAAAACTGGGGGTACCGCTCTCTCCGGATCTGATATTGCTGGCGCGGAAAAAGAAAGAAATGATGTCAGCGCGCATGGGCCGTCTAAGTAGCTCCAGCGATGTCATCTCGGCGACCACGACGCCAGCTACATATGCGGAGCCACACAACGATGCCTACCGACACGCAGGGGTACTGCTGATGAAGACTTTCCGGATCCAGTCTGACGCCTGGGGGTAATTTTAAGGTAAGGAATCTATCACTAACGTGTCTCTTTCAGATACAAGGAACATGGGCATTCAGTAGTATATTTGAGGGGGGAACATCACTTAAAACGCATTTATTACAACGCACTACCATTACATCGCAACCATTACAACGCAAACCATTACAACGCATTGCGCTGGGGGGGCGCTCTAGGATAGGGAATATATTTAATTTACTATCCAACACCTTCCCTACTATCCACGGGGACTGGAGTTGGAATAGTAAATTAAATAATTCACTATCCAGCGCCTAAAAGCACTATGCGATGTAGTGGTATGCGATGTAAAAATCGCGTTGTAACAGCAGGCGTTGTAATAGCCTGCGTTGTAGTGACACCAATCCATTTGAGGGGCTCTATACAACTACATAACTAAGACATGTATGCCTGTGCAACCAAATCACAGAGCAGAACTGAGAATATTTTACCAGCTGTAGGAGAAGCTACCCGCTTTTTAAGCAACCATCGTCAGATGCATACCACATGTGAGAATACATGTACAAGTAGACATCTACCTCAGTCACAAGAGCACACAGACCTTTTTAACTGACAGCTTGCACTTCACATTTGAGTACAGAAAGAGGCACGAGAAGTGCAGAAAGAGACAAGAGAGGTGAAGAAAGAGGCAAGAGGGGTGCAGAAAGAAGCAAAAAAAGTGCATAAAGAAGCAAAAGAGGTGCATAAAGAGGCTAGAGGTGTACAAAAAGAGGCACGAGAGGTGCAGAAAGAGGCAAGAAGGGTGCAGAAAGAAGTAAAGAGAGATGCCGAAAGAGAAGAGGGGTGCAGAAAGAGAGAAGAGGGGTGCAGAAATAGAAGAGGGGGACAGAAATAGAAGAGGGGGAAAGAAAGAGAAGAGGGGGAAAGAAAGAGAAGAGGGGGACAGCAAGAGAAGATGGGGACAGAAAGAGGCAAGAAAAGGTTCAGAAAGGAAAGAGGCAAGAGGGATGCAGAAAGAAGCAAGAAAGGTGCAGATCGAAGCAGCAGAAGTGTAGAAAGATGGATTAGAGGTGCAGAAAGAGGCAAGAGTGGTTCAGTAAGAGGGAAGAGGGAAGAGGGGAGCCGTAAGAGGAAGAAACCAAGAAAAGTGCAGAAAGAGGCAAGATAGGTGCAGAAAGAGGCAAGAGGGGTACAGAAAGAACAAACAGAGGTGTAGAAAGAGGCAGGATGGGTGCAGAAAGAGGCAAGTGGGGTGCAGGAAGAAGCAACAGAGATGCAGAAAGGGGGCAGAGGGGTGGAGAAACAGGCAAGAGGACTGCAGAAAGAAGCAAGAGAGGTGCAGAAAGAAACATGTGAAGGTCAGAAAGAAGCAACAGAGGTGCTGAAAGAGGAAAGAAGGGTGCAGAAATAAGTAACAGAGTTGCAGAAAGAAGCAACAGGGTTTGCAGAATGGGGAAAGAGGGATGCAGAAAGAGGCAAGAGGGGTAAAGAAAGAAACACGAGAGATGCAGAAAAAAACAAAGAAGTTCACAAAGAAGCAAATGAGGTGCAGAAAGAGGCAAGATGGGTGCAAATAGAGAGAAAAGAAGTGCGGATAGAAGGAAGAGGGGTATAGAAAGAGGCAAGAGGGGTGCAGAAAGAAGCGAGAGGTTTAGAAAGATGCAATAGAGGCGCAGAAAGATGCAATAGAGGCGCAGAAAGATGCAATAGAGTCGCAGAAAGATGCAATAGGCAAGATGGGTTCAGAAAGAGGCAAGATGGGTGCAGAAAGAGGCAAGATAGGTCCAGAAAGAGGCAACAGAAGTGCAGAAAGAAGCAACAGATGCAAAAAGGGGGAAGAGGGTGAAGAGACAAGAGGGTGCAGAAAGAAGCCAGAGGGGTGCAGAAAGAGGCACAAGGGGTGCAGACAGAAGCAAGAGGTGTACAGAAAGAAGCAACAGATACAGAATGGGGAAGAGGGGTGCAGAAAGAGGCAAGAGGGGTAAAGAAAGAAACGAGAGATGCAGAAAGAAACAACAAAAGTACCAAAAAAAGGAACAGAGGTGCAGAAAGACGCAAGAGGGGTGCAGAAAGATGCAAAGCAAGAGAGGGGCAGACAGAGGCAAGAGACGTGCAGAAAGAGGCAAGCGAATTGAGTAAAAAAGAAGCAACAGAGATGCAGAAAGGGAGAATAGGGGTGGAGAAAGAGGCTAGAGGGGTGCAAAAAGATGCAAGAGAGGGGCAGAAAGAAGTAAGGGAAGTGCCAAAAAAAGCAACAGGTGCAGAAAGAGGGATGAGGGGTGGAGAAAGAGGGAAGATAAGTGCAGAAAGAAGAAACAGATGCAAAAAGGGGGAGCAGGGGTGGAGAAGAGACAAGAAGGGTGCAGTAAGAAGCACTAGAGGTGCAGAAAAAGGCAAGAGAGGTACAGAAAGAAGCAAGAGGATACAGAAAGACACAAGAGGGATACAGAAAGAAGCAAGAGAGGTGGATAAAGAAACAAAAGAAATATAGAAAGAAGAAATCAAGGTGCAGAAAGACGGAAGAGGGGTGAGGAAAGAGGAACGAGGGGTAGAAAAAGAAGCAAGAGAGGTGCAGAAAGAAGCAAGAGAGGTGCGGGAAGGGGGGCAGAAAGAGGCATGTGGTGCAGATAGAAGCAAGTGGGGTACAGAGAGAAACAAAAGAAGTGCAGAAAGAAGGAACAGAGGTACAGAAAGACTCAAGAGGGGTGCAGAAAGAGGGAAGAGCGGTGCAGAAAGAGGGAAGAGGGGTTCAGAAAAAAGCAACAGAGATGCTGAAATAGGGAAGAGGTGGAAAAGAGGCAAGAGAAATACAGAAAGAAGCAAGAAAGGTGCTGAAATAAACAAAAGAAGTGCAGAAAGAAGGAGCAGAGAAGCAGAAAAAGGCAAGAGGGGTGCAGACAGAGGGAAGATGAGTGCAGAAAGAAGGATGAGGGGTGCCGAAAGAGGGGCGAGGGGTGCAGAAAGAGGGACGGGATGCAGAAAGAAGCAAGAGAGGTGCAGAAAGAAGCAAGAGAGGTGCAGAAAGAAGCAAGAGAGGTGCAGAGAGAAGCAACAGGGTTGCAGAATGGTGGGAAGAGAGGTGCAGAAAGAGGCAAGAGGGGTAAAGAAAAAAATGCTAGAGATGCAGAAAGAAACAAAAAAGTTCACAAAGAAGCAAATGAGGTGCAGAAAGAAGCAACAGAGGTACAGAAAGATGCAAGATGGGTGCAGAAAGATGCAAAAGAGGGGCAAACAGAGGCAAGAGAAGTGAAAAAAGAGGCAAGAGAATTGCAGAAATAGAAGCAACAGAGATGCAGAAAGGGAGAAGAGGGGTGGAGAAAAAGGTTAGAGGAATGCAGAAAGAAGCAAGAGAGGGGCAGAAAGAAGCAAGGGAAGTACAAAAATAAGCAACAGGTGCAGAAAGAGGGATGAGGGGTGCAGAGAGAGGGAAGAGAAGTGCAGAAAGAAGCAACAGATGCAAAAAAGGGAGAACAGGGGTGGAGAAGAGACAAGAGGGGTGCAGAAAGAAGCAAGAGGGTGCAGAAAGAAGCAAGAGAGGTGCAGAAAGAGGCAATAGGGGTACAGAAAGACAAGAGGGGTACATAAAGAAGCAAGAGGTGCATAAAGAAACAAAAAAGTACAGAAAGAAGGAACTGAGGTGCAGAAAGACGCAAGAGGGGTGCAGAAAGAGGCATGAGGGGTAGAAAAAAGAAGCAAGAGAGGTGCAGAAAGAAGCGAGAGGTGCAGAAACAAGCAAAAAGTGTGCAAAAAGCAGGAAGAGAGGTGCATAAAGAGGCATGTGGTGCAGATAGAAGCAAGAGAGGTACAGAAAGAAACAAAAAAAGTACAGAAAGAAGGAACAGAGGTGCAGAAAGACTCAAGAGGGGTGCAGAAAGAGGGAAGAGGGGTGCAGAAAGAGGGAAGAGGGGTGTGAGAAGTTAGCCTGGCATATGATGTCCACTAGTTCTAGTGGGCACCTTGCACCAGTCTAATCGACCCTTATTGATGGTGGTTGTAAAGTCAACCTTATAGAAAGCTATCCTAGTGGCAGCATGGACCAGCAGTCAACAGGCTAAGACTTCAGAGAGCATGTGAAGCTGGTTGTTTTACCAATGAATATCCCTTGAATGAAAAATGAAAGGACACCACAAAAGGTATATATCAAATATATATGTATTTATTCTAAACAAAACCCATCTGCACTCTTTATGAGGTTAGAGGTAAAAGCACATGTCGGGGAGTTCGTCCCGGTCCCTAGTTGAATGGAGATATGAGCGAGTCTGTGGGTAGGGTTTACAAGCTTTATTGCTTCTTTTTTGTTTCACGTGCTCGGGTTGGTTCATGAACAGTGCAACAACCCCCAGATAAGCATAAAGGGTTCAGTTGTATAGTCACTGAATCGGTCTTTAAGCCCAAACAAAGTAAACAGATAGTCTATTGACTGAACGGAGTGTCAGGTTTAAAAGAAACAGGTTTTCAAACAAGGTCTTGACTCTGGGTCCCTTCTTCGGGCTGGGCGTAGCTTTGCGGGGTTGAAGATGTGCACCGGCCTCCAGAACCAAGGGGGGGGGGGAGAAAAGGGAAGAAAAAAACACAAGGCAGGCGTCAGGGTCTCTGTGTTCACTAGGTACGTTTAGGGAAGGGGAATTGTGCACACCTTACACCGGTCCCGAACTGTGGGGTGTCTACGTGAGGGAATATTGTGTTAGCGGCGCAGTGAGGTGCTCAGTCCACCACCCTTTGAAAGAATACCCTGTCTCCTCCGTCACTCGCCTGTTGCCACGGTCCACTGTGACCGTGGTATCGTGAGATCCCGCCTCCTCTGGTTCCCTCAGGGGGCCGGTCTCGCTCGCGTTCTCTGGGGTCTTTTCGGCGTCGTCTTCTTTGTCACTCCTCCTCGTGGCGTCATCGCTGTTCTCCTCCCGCTCATCGGTCTCCGGCTCCTTTTCTTCTCCTGTCGTCTCGGCATGCCTGGCCATTTGTGTCCACAAACCGGATGACGTTCGGCCTGGTTGTTCCCGGATATCTAACGCCAACCCCACTTCCGGTTTGGTCCAGCCCGGCGGCCATCTTGGGTTGGGTCGCGGCGACGGATCCCTCACACTGCCTTTCCCCCGCGAATGGACGATCGGGCCATTCGGACAAAGGACATCGGGACAGGAAGTCCACGTTGTTCTGCATGCTCTCCGGCAAGTGGAACGTGCTGTAGGAAAAAGGCTGGAGGGCAAGAAACCACCGCAAAACTTTGGGGTTAGTATCCTTATGCCGGGCTAGCCAGGTCAAAGGTGCATGGTCGGTCAACAAAATGAAATGACGGCCCAAGAGGTAATACTGCAGCGCTTCGACTGCCCATTTAATCGCAAGGCATTCTTTTTCAATTGTTGCATAGGAAGCCTCCCTGGGGAAGAGTTCACGACTTATATACAAGACCGGGTGGAGCATTCCTTTCTCATCGGGCTGGGACAGTATGGCACCTAAACACCTGTCCGAGGCGTCAGTCTGAAGTACAAATGTTTTGTGGAAATCGGGACAGGACAAAACGGGATCTGTACAAAGGGATGTTTTCAGGTCAGTGAAGCTCTGTTCTTGGGTGGAGGTCCAGGGCATTTTGTCTCTTGCAAGTGGTTTAGTAAGTAGGTCTGTTAAAGGACTGGCCAAAGATGAAAAATGGGGACCAAATCGCCGATAACCCACTAGGCCTAAAAAGGATCGGACCTCTTTTCGGGTTGTGGGGCGTGGAATGAGAGAGATAGCGGCTACCTTGTTTACCTGGGGGTGGATTTGTCCATCACGGATATCATACCCCAGGTATTCTATATGGTCAGCACCTAGAGTAGTTTTTCGGGGATTGATGGTTAATCCTGCTTCCTGAAGGGCTCTAAAGACCTGATGTAAATGTAGCATGTGGGTTCCCCAATCTGGGCTATATACTACGATGTCATCTAGATATGCCCTTGCGTATTCTCTATGGGGCCCCAGGATAATGTCCATTAGACGCTGAAATGTCGCTGGTGCTCCATGGAGACCTAAGGGCATTACTTTAAACTGGAAGAGACCCAGGGGTGTCGTAAAGGCCGTCTTGTCTCTACTCTCGGGGTGTAGTGGGATCTGCCAATATCCTTTGGTTAGATCAATACAGGACATGACCCTTGCTTGTCCTAGTGTCTCAATCAATTCATCTACCCTTGGCATCGGGTATGCATCAAAATGGGATACTGCGTTTACTTTACGGAAGTCGATGCAGAAGCGGATGCTTCCATCCGGCTTTGGCACCAAGATGATGGGAGAGGACCATGGGCTTTTTGAGGGTTCGATTATCCCTGCCTCCAACATTGTTTTGACTTCCTCTTCTATTGCTATTCGCCTGGCTGCTGGGATGCGGCAAGATGCCTGTTTAATTGGTTATGACGGGTGTGTGATGATAGAGTGTTCTACTAACGTCGTTTTCCCCGGTATTCCGGAGATCACGGTGGGAAAAGAAGCACAGAGGGTTTCTAGCTGATTTTTTTGTTCCTTCGTGGTTTGGGAACCCCAGGAGGGGTTTTCAGTGCTCTCGGTGTTATGGGTCACTTCTAGGGGTTTGGTTGTAACCACCTACATCGTGTTTTGCTTGGAACCAGAAGGCAGTGGGGGTGGATCTTCCCGGGCCTTCAGGCGATTTATATGGTAAATCTGGGAAGCCTTATGGTGATGTGGGACAGCCACCCGATAAGTGACAGGTGTGATTTTGGCTAGTACGGGAAAAGGCCCTTGCCAGGTGGCCAACAATTTGTTTTCAGAAGATGGCAACAGAATTAGTACCTCATCTCCTACCTCCAGCTCCCTTAATCAGGTATTCCTATCATACAAACTTTTTTGCTGTGTATGCGCGTTTTCTAAGTGCGTGTGTGCTTCTTCCCACACAGAAGTTAGGGTGTCTCTGAGGTTCTCACTGTATTGGAGGAGGGGTTTTCCTTCCTCCTCCGCTTCCACCCACTGCTCTGCGGCCATGTCCAGAAGAGTACGGGGTTTCCGACCGAACACGAGCTCAAAGGGAGAGAACCCAGTTGACCTCTGTGCATGGGTGCGAATTGCGAAAAGGTCCAGGGGTAGCTGACGATCCCAATCTCTACCTGTTTTATCAATGTGCTTCCTCAACAAAGTTTTGATGGTCTTATTGTATCGTTCCACCAGACCATCGGTCTGGGGATGATACACAGATGTTCTTAGCCGTTTAATCTGGAGGATGTCACAGACTTGTTTCATGAGGCGTGACATAAAGGGAGTCCCCTGGTCGCTAAGGATTTCGTTGGGGAAGCCCACCCTCGAAAACAGGGTCACCATGGCCTGAGCTACTGCTTTAGAGGTTGTGGTGGTAAGGGGGAAAGCTTCGGGATAGCGAGTGGAATAGTCCACTATGACCAGGATAAAGCGGTGTCCTCGGGCAGAAGGAATCAGGGGTCTCACCAGGTCCATGCCTACTCGGCTAAAGGGAATATCAATAATGGACAAGGGCTGAAGGGGGGCTCTAGGTAGGGTGGGGTTATTGATGAGTTGACAGCGCACACAAGCAGCACAAAACTTGGCAACCTCGTGAAACACCCCTGGCCAATAAAAACGTTCCAACAAATAATCTAGGGTTTTTTTCTTTTCCACAATGACCACCCCCTGCTTGGCTATGGGCCAGTAACAAGACCTGAGGGCGGAATGGGCCGGGCACTAAGAGTTGTTCCCTTTTTCCCCTAGCCGTATGAGTCAGACGATACAACAAACCCCTTTTTATCACAAAATAGGGACCTACCTTTCCCCTCTTGCTCGTCCTGCGTCCATGCATTCTGTAGTGAGCTATCTTCTCGTTGGTCTGCCCTAAAGTTGCGATAGTTGCTCGGAGTCTGTTCTGGGGAGGAAAGAACATGCACTGTGGGGTTATACCTCTGTTGGGAATAAAGAAGCCCTTCCTCCCTTTTCTCCTTTCTGCTTTCTATCTTTCGCTCTGCGGTTGTGCTATGGAAGTGTTGGCGAAAAGGGCATTCGTCAACCACTCGGTTGTTGAGGGAGACCCTGTAAATGACTGTAGGTAATCGGGAAAACGAGGTAGGTCTGTCCCTAGGAGGACACGTTCTGGCAGTTCAGGAATCACCCCTACTTTACGCAGCTGGATCTCTTTTTGGATTTCTAATGCCACCTCTGCAAGAGGGTAAAGCTTATGGTCCCCATGAACACAGGTAACCTTAACCTGGGTGTCTGGTATCAAAAGAGACTTGGGCACTAAGTCAGCGGCCACTACGGTTTGCTGGCAGCCTGTGTCTAATACTGCTATCACTGGTTTCCCGTTCACATGTATCTTCATGTTGTATGGATTAGTGGCGTTCCCTGTACTATAGACCTTCCCCTTGGTATACTTCACATCCATAGGTTCGGATGCAGGGGATCTAGCTGGACAATTGCGTGCAATGCGGCCCCACTCAGCGCAATAAAAGCACTGGGGACCCTGGTGTGGTGAAGCGGGGGACTGAAACCAAAGGGTTGGTTTGACAGAGAGGGGTGCTTCGGGGATCGGATAGAGGGCTGGTTGGGTGTAAAGGAGGGTGGATCGGTGTGGGGGTAGTGCGCTGTCCCAAGGGACGGAAGTCCGGGGAACGATGGAAGGCACAGGCTAGATCCACTGCTACAGCTACTGATAGATTGGGATGTTGTCGTATCCAGGCCCGGGTGTTGCCGGGCAGTGCCTCAAGATATTGTTCCAATACAACCTTCTCTGTTATGTTCTCTACTGATGCGGTAGAGGGCTGAAGCCTGTTGCGTGCTTATCTAGGTTCCTGATCGATACTGTGACCTTATGCCCCTATTCGGCTATAAATCCCTTTATTCCCTATATTGGCATAACCGTTCAAGTGCGATTTTCTGTAAAGTCATCTCTGGCCTCACACGAACAGAGCCACATTCCAGCATGACTCTCTGCTACTTCCTTTGCGACCAATTAGTGCAATGACAGAGCAGCAGTCACTATCTGATATTCCTAGATAACACTCCGAGTTCTTCAACAAGATAAAAACTTAGCAAACCTGGAAATCCCCGCTTGCTATGTTTTGATTAGTAATGGAACTCTAATGAGCAACTGATAACTATCACTTCCTAGTGACATCTTTAATTGACGTCTTATGTCCAGCAAACTTGCGTCAAACCCGGCACCTGTCAGGTATAAATATTACCAACGTTGCCTTAAGCAATGAGCGAGAACCTGTTGCTGATGCCAGCTGCCTGCAAGACCCTGTGTTGGTAAATCTAGCACTCTGTCGCTGCAGCCTGCTATCCCGTGGTGGTGAAGCTGCTGATTACCATTATCGCCGCTACAGCGCGACCTATGGTGCAGAACGCTTGAGGAGCCGTGCAGCCGTCCTCTGCGAAGACATCCAGCCCAGCTGCCCGCGGACGCTGTCACCCCTCCTTCCTCCCGACGCGCTGAGAGAAGCCGCTGCCTTTCTCGTGCAGAGAAATCCAGTCCCGGCGCTTCCGGTTTACCCTCGCGGGTGACTGGGATATCGAGAGAGACCCCTGAAGGAGATACCAATCCTCCATCATTCTATTCAGAGGTATGGTGTTGACTAAACCCTTAGACGAGAATTCTTGAAACAAACCTTGGCAAAACCAACTTAACTTAAGCTACTTACTTACTCCCCTTTTCACGTGTTAGGCTTAGGTCAGGCACACTGGGGTAGGCTTAGTTAGAAGCACCAGTTGAGTATGTTAGCCTAATGTATATATGACTGTATATATGTTTTATTACTTTTAAACCATTGTATGGCTAAGAAACCATATCAATGCTTTTACAGTTCTATTTCGCAATTCTTATCTTACTGTACGTACTTTTTATAATAACAGTTATTGCAATTGTGGCAATTCATTTCTCTTGTGCGAGAAGAAAGACTGTTCAATAAATGTTAACCCTTTATTGATACACGCCCGTCTCTCTATTCTCTACATACTGTGAAAGTAAACTGCACCAGACTGACTGAGTGAAATCTATGTCTATTGTTTCACACGACCCTAGAGATTGACTCTTGATCTGAGGAGCAAAGTTGTCATGTTGCACGGTTGTTGGAAAACTGAATCCCTTCTTGTCTGTGCCAAGGAAGCTGATCACTTCCTATGCAGAGAAGAAAGTTTCCAGTGACCTCTGAGCTAGTTGGTAACACAACCCAATTAAGTTTAGCATAGTCAGTGGAGGCCTGGAATATCCGCAGTTCCACGTCGATACTACTGTTTATGTTATTCCAATGCGCAGGGCCTAGTGGGAAACTAGGAACTACACTACATGGCGCCCTAACGTTTGGTAAGGCGATAAACTAACGCAAGACTTGTAGAGTAACTCAGTCGTGCATATTTCACACCCTTTCTCCCGTAAAAACTCCAATAGACGTCTGGAGTGGGTGAAAGGTTAAAATCCGCCCGACCTTAGTAGGAAGAGATTCCTATGTAAAGCTCTGGTTTATTCAACGTTGAAGGATACAGTGTTCCAAAATATTGTGCACCTAATCTTTGTCTCCTTGGATACCTACTCTGCAAACCTGCATTTTTTTAAAAAATGCCAGAAAACGGAACCTCTGGGGCCGCAGTAGATGCGACTCAGCAAGGTCCCGAACAAGCAGACCCGGATGCTATAAACATCCCGGTCCAGTTAAGAAGATCTATAACTTTAAAACTTATAGAAAACGGACTGACACCTCAAGGTGGTACAGTAATTTTCGTGATAGAGGCTCACGAGTATCGGCAGACAGAGGTATTCTATTCATGGATAAACTTTCCAGCGGTAAACGCTATAACAAAAGAGTTTCACTATTACAAAATAGAGGAACCTCCGGATGAGTACGCCCCTTTCGAGGAGGTTGAAATTCCACTTAAATTTCAAGAGCACCTGCTCTGGTTTAATGGCGCCCTAAAACACAATGATCACATAACCAGGCTCGGTCCACTAGGTAGACCAGGAGCCACGTGGCCGGTTCTAGCCAGCTACACACCACATCCTGACATTGCAAGAATGTCAAGAGAAGAGCTGTTAGCACAGCTAAACACATTAATAAAAATACATAGGCAATTAGTCCAATATGTAATACGGACTGCAACAGTCCAGCCAGCTGTTAATTCACCACAGCTGACCCCTCATCAGGGGAACACAAATAAAATTACACCACAGAACATACAGTCATGTCTTGGTAAAACACCCGTAAAACGGGAACAAATTCCTTTCTGGTTAGCCCAGAAAATCACTCAAATAGAGGCAGTATTTCCTGATACTACCCCTATTGAGAAACACAGAATCTTGACCATCTGCCTTCCTATGGGAATCGCACCACACGTGGAGGACTGTGACACTTGGGGTACAGTCTTTGCTTCCATTTACACAAAAACACACGGTGTTCCGTCTATGGCGGTAATACCAGAAGTGCTAAAACAGATTCAAAATGAATTCGGTCCAGAGCCCGCTTTAAATCTGGGTATGAAATTACTGAAAGATTTCAAGCAGGTCACGGCTATATTATTAGCCAACGTAAAGGGAGAAGCAGCATCTGTGGCGATTCGCCAGAAGTTGAGGGAAACAGATATAAAAGATCCTGTTGAGCTTGCAAAAATCATAGAGAAATGCTATGAAGAATTAGGTAGAGACAGCTTGGGTGGGAAACCAGTTAAGCCCCAACTGCTCGAAAATCCTGAAAAATTATTTATTAAAAATAATCTAAATACTCCTAAAAAGAGCTGGGATGGAAATAAACAATCCACTCCCAAGGAAAAAGTTTTCCAGTCCAGAGGAAGGTCTCCTCGACGGAGGGAAAGAACTCCGACTCGAGAACGCCAGTCTCCCCAACAGGAGCCCTCTGAGAAAAGATATAACCTTAGAAATAGGGATAATCTAAAAAGACCTGATAGATATCAAAGTATTGATACACGTCCCTCTCGATCTCTTCCACAGAATTCGGAAAGAAGAGGACGGTCAGACCCAGGAGAGCACACCAAGTCCAAAGACAAGGAACCTGCTCAGAGTAAAAAATCTCAATTTCCTCAAAAGAAGGTAGCCAGTATTAGAGTAATCAACCATGCCGAGAATACTGAGGACACAGTTGAAAAACGGGGAGTGGGCATTGACAATGTTGGACAGTGCAGCAGAGATCAGTATAGCGCGCAAGATCTTGATGAGTCATCTGGAGACAGTGGACACGAATGAGTACATTCAGGTTGAAACTGCCGACACCAGACTTAGCGAGCCCCATAAAATATACGAAATAACATTGCGTATGGAGGGTGATAAGACTAGGAAAATTAAGGGTCTATTTTGGGATAAGCTCTCAAAAGGCTATGATATTCTGTTAGCTGAAAAAGATTGGCCCCCAGAGTTTGTCAGGGAGTGCCCTCGTGGCGAAGAAGTGATTATGCCTGCCTTCTCGAATCACATACCGATTCACAAAAAATACACATATGCAAGGAAATGGGCAGTAGCCCAGGCACCTGCATTATATAAAAATCATGTAGGATGGGATGAGGATTCACCGCCTCACAAAATCCAATTAAAAAGTGAACCAACTGCCCAACGGCAGTATCCCATAAAGCAAGAAGCTAAAAAACAGGTCAGGGAGATCTTAGATCAACTTGAGTACCAGGGGGTGATTGAAACATGCACCTCTCAAATGAACAATCCTTTGTTTCCTGTCTCCAAGCCAGACAATTCATATCGTCTAGTTTTGGACTACAGACATCTTAATACATGTTGCAAAACTTTTGCAGTACAAAACTCGCATAGTGCAGCCCTAATGAATAACATAGTTAGGAAAAAATATAAAACGACATTAGACATTTCTAATGGTTTCTTTTGTCAAAACATTGCGCCAGAAAGCAGATATTTGACCGCTTTCTCCGCATTTGGGTCGCAGAAAAAATTCTGTCGACTCCCACAGGGGTTCAAGAACAGCCCAGGACTATTCTCAGCTAGGGTAACAGAGTTACTACAAATCTATGATGATGAAGCATTATCTTACGTAGATGATATTTATCTCACAGACGACGACTTGGATACTCACTTGAAAAGAGTGAACACCATTATACTTGGGTTCGCAGCAGAGGGTTACAAATTCAACTTTAAAAAGTCCCGAATTGCCCATCTGACAGTACTATTCTTAGGGTACGAATTATCAAGTGAAGGGAAAAGCCTAGCGGACAACTTCTTAGAGAAGTGCGCTGTACTCCAAGCTCCAAAAACGCTGAAGAATTTACAATCCATTCTAGGTTTTCTGAATTTCGGAAGAACTTACATCCTAAATTACGCAGAGAGGGTTAAACCTCTCTACGAACTAATTAAACCTGATTTAAAACAAATCAATTGGACTCAAAAACACACAGAAATTTTGAGATCACTGCAAACAGACATGTTAGCAAAAACAAAATTAGATACACGTGACAACACGATCGATCTTGTAATCCGAGTCATCCCAGGAAGATGCGGATTCACGTACCTAACCTCTAATGAGG
The DNA here is from genome assembly GCF_964263255.1 of Lissotriton vulgaris. Taxonomy (NCBI): domain Eukaryota; kingdom Metazoa; phylum Chordata; class Amphibia; order Caudata; family Salamandridae; genus Lissotriton; species Lissotriton vulgaris. The sequence goes on along the minus strand of NW_028251140.1, from coordinate 79,727 downwards.
GAGAAAAGGTACCAATTTCAATAAAATCTCACTTGTACACACAAGCAGAAAAAACATTCAGTCACACAGAAAGAACTGTGAACGCAGTGCAAATCGCATTAGCAAGTGAACGAGAACTAGCACACGGCAAAAGGATTAACATCCTCACAGCGGAATCCGCCTTCGAAGCGCTATTCAGCCCAGTAAACCTGCCTACAGTGTCACTGGATCCAAAATGGATACAGTGCATAGATTCTCTAGGAGCGGAAGACGTGAAATACTATTTCGCCCCGCAATACGAAGAACTGAATGATTTAGAGTATGAAGAAGAATATCCTCTGCCAATCGAAATTCTGCCTCTCCCATTATATGCCTGTATAATCTATACAGATAGCTCTGTACAGCATTTCAACGTAGAGAGAAAATCCTACGATGCAGCATGTGCGATCATTAAATGTCGTTGGCTGTGCGGTAAAATCAAACCGAAAATAACAAAAACTGAATCAGTAAAGTACTGTTCGGCTCAAAGAACTGAAATCAGATGTTTAAAGATGGCGCTCGAAAATGCAGAACGCGAATTCCCCACACTTGTAGTGTGCGATTCTCATTTTTGCGTCAATTCTTTCAATAACAAACTGCAGAGTTGGATCGAAAACGACTACAAAGATGACACAGGTGCCACAATAAAGCATAAAAAGCTCTGGAACGAGGTAGCTCTTTTACACAAAGAACTACAAAAGACTCACGTGATTCACGCACAGAGTCTTCAACGTGATGGCGTTCACGTTGCAGGGAATTCATTGGCTAAAACAGCCACCGCGGAAGCAACTAACCCGGCTTCCGTAGCCACAAAAAAGCGTACAGATAAATACATAGACGGGGAAACCATGCTGGCAGTAAAAACGACCGTAAAAGGCGACTGTGCAGCACTACCCGTAAACTATCCACTCAATTATGCATACATAATCGATGCAAACTCCGTTCCTTTTGCTCGAATCCCTGGAGTGGGGGATAGAGTAATTCCAAACACGAACAGGAGAATATTTTTAATAGCAGACGCACACATGGGTTTGGGTCTAAGGCACAGAGAGATCAAGGAATCACTGACTGAATTACAATCAGTATTCTGGTGGCCGGGAATGAGTGTAGAACACCAAATATATGCAAACAACTGTGAAAACTGTAATAGGGATCGCAGTAGCGAACCTTGCTACCGGCTACCAGTCAGAAAGAGCGTAACGCTGCCTGCACCCCAACCTGCGTCCTATTAATTAGTTAAGACGAAAAGCACTTTTTAAAAAATGAGTCCTCCAGCACTCGGCTGACGCCTAGAACGGTTATAAAAGATTTGCGAGTCTTTATCGGCACATACGCAATTACCACGTTCCATTCTGACCAGGGTCCTGCTTTCAGCTCTCGAGCCTATAAGGAGGCCATGGCTAGCATGGGAATTGGGTTGCGGTATTCTTGTCAGTCATACCCCGGAAGGGAATAGTGTGGTAGAAAGAAAAAACCGGGACATAAAGCAATCTATAACAGCGAAGGTATTAGGTTCAGGCGCTGGGTGGGTCAAACATTTAATAAGTGTCCAGACTAGTCTTAACAACATGCCAAGAAATTCTCTAAAAGGTTTCAGCCCATACGAACTATTGTTCGGAATTAGAATGAACGTTCAGGACCTCGATAGTCAGATGTCAGTGGTACAAGAAGAAACAACGCAGTTTGAAGTAAAAGACCGTTTGGCTGTTTTACAGGAACTGAATGAAACAAGAAAATCATTAAGCAACATAAAGTTAAAGCAACAGCCAAGTACCACTGACGAGGCACCACCCGCAACAGCCCCAGCAAGGCCTGTCTGGATTCCAAAGATTAGGGATCTAGTCAGAGAAAAGATCGCGGTTAAGAAGGAATTTGGGCCTTCTTACAGAAAAGCAGTACCTGTCTTGGCAGTCACCGGAACAAGATCAGTCGTGCTACCGCCCCTTGCTGGTAAAAAGGAGAACAGAATCGTGTCTATCGATCTGGTAAAACCACAAGCATGTGGCCTATAATCAACAGTAGGCCCAGTGGACTCCCAAGAAACAACAGAATACCCAAACTTGCAACAATCCAAGAGGTTCAAACTGAAAGACTAATCACATTCGATCAGCCTGCAGTGCACAATGAAGGACTATGCAATAATGCCATGGAACTCGTGCCTCTTGAAACACAGATTGAAACAGTTCGTCAAGAAACAACACCAGTCTACACTAATGTGGCATCAGAAAGTGCTACCGAGAGACAGATTGAAAGAACAATCCCATCAATTGACAGAACTGCCTCTGGTTATTTCATCAACTTCGACAACTTCTCTGAAGATTTAAATGACCCCGAAGTGATGCCAGAAACAAAAAAGTATTCTAAAGAAAATACAACAGGACTCCTTCAACAAATCAAAGAACTATATCTGGATTCACCGTTGATTGAGCATTGGATTATTTCAGGGGTATTCATACTCCTACTATGCCTAATTTTAGTTTTAATTTTAGGGAAGTTCATTACAATTGAATGGACACAGCAAGTCAGAACATCAACCTAGTCCTGAAACCACACAGATTATCCCACGTGAAGAAAAGAGAACTGTCAACAGTAAATGTCACAGCAATTCCAATACCTGGTGGGGTAGTATGGGAGAAAACAGACTATGAGATCTATGGTCCGGTCGAAATCCTGAAGTATCCTCATCAACTAAAGGTTTCCTTAAGTGACTTTGTGACACCAAGTACATTCTCTGATGATTGGGACTTTAACAGTATTAATGACATGAGGTCTGATTTAGTAATGTCAGCTAGATTCACAGATCATGATTATTTACAAGGTTCATCTAGTTATGAGCAATTATTCTGTTACACCCACTATGGGAATCATTACTTGCATAAATCTGCACAGCCTAGAAATGTTTTTATGTATAATCAATGGGAACATTGTTCTACACCACCTAAAAGCAGTTCTAAAGCATTTTTTGAGAAATTCAAATATTTTTCAGGGTTTAACACCAGTGATGCAGAAACGTTTTATTATAAACTGTTAGATAAAACAGGAATGAAAACAATGCTGACAAATTCTAAATTGATATATTCAGAAGCGTTTTATGACAAAATGATGACATTTGGTTTTGATTATTGGAAAAATAATATTGAAACGAAAACAATTTGGGGTGCAAAAGATTGGCAGGTGCAAGGCATAGAAGCCCTATTTAGAACCTGCATGATACCAGAACAAATGTTATTTTTAAATGACACTGTACACCAAACATCTTGTCTTGGCCTAGCTAAGAACAAAGACCTTAAAACACCGTCTATACCAAAGCCAATAGCTGAGAATGCAACTGCAGATAATGAATTAGACGTGTCACACATTTTACATTTCAACAGAACACATCCTGATTGGAAAAAGTGGTTAATCTGGCCTACAGACACAAATAGCTGTCAAGATAGGTTCCTGAATAAAACACAGGGTTTAAAAATGACCAGATTAGACCCTAGATACTCCCAGAGACAACATCCAGGGATTATAACAACATACAGTGTAGGGAAACTCTGCCTAGAATGGCTGACTACATCCACACTGGCTGAAATTAAGCAACACTTATCTTTATTAAAAGATGGTGCTGATTTGCGCGATTTCATTCTTGGACCACGCAAACAGCGTCAAAAGCGTTTCATAGCGACCAGCATCTATGCTGCTTACAACGAGGCTTGGAAAGTAAAGCAAATTGAAACTGCTGAAAAGATACGAGAAATTGATCGTATTAATTTGGAAAAATCACTTTCTGTGGTAGACAATGGGTTAATGACTCTGTCTTCCAGAATATATTCTTTGGACAATATTGTATCCTCTGCCTTTGATGTGATAGACAGAGATTTGCTTATGATACAACATGGCCAGTCTCAATTACGCTCTATTATAGAATTAGGCTGGACGCTGCAAAACCTTCGTTCAGGCTATGTGCCTTGGCGTTTAATCAACACAACGTCATTATTTTCCAGTTTTAACCTTACTGATAAACAGATCAGTTTGGCACAGAAAGGAGCAGACTATACAATCCTGAGCATCGAAAAACTCGAGAGATTACCATTGACAATGTCAGAGAGTCCTGTCATTGAATGGATAATACACGGAATTATCACAATTCCGATAACAACTTTCCGATTTAGAAAGTGCCTTGAGTACATACCTGCTGGCCAGTATGAACAATTGGGTAAGGGATGGGTAAAATCCATATGGAAATTACCACACACTCATTCTTGCTATAGTGACAGCGACAAAAATGTATTTCTTAGTGGTGACAACTGTAAACACTCACTAAGCGGTATACTTTTGTGTCAGGGTATTAATTTACACGGAGCATGTGATGGAAATTCTAAAAACCTTTCATGCCACCAGCTAGTCACACCTGCAACTCAGATAGAGCCCTTCTTTATGCAACTTTCGAACGGGAGTTACATTCTTAGAACGGATCACAGGTGTTGTGGCCTCGCGCCAGGGACAAGTTATCTAGTACAAGTTACGTCCATGGTCAAATGCTGTATGCAAGCATTGTTCCCAAGCGGGTCTCCAGACATAGTGACTCCCCTCTGGCCTCGTCTGAATCTCTATTCTATACGAATTGATACATTAAGCAAAATGAAATCTGTACTTTTACAGACAACAGTGCCTATAACGTCATCTAAAGAGACGTATGATCTTCTAGTCGCAAGGACGGCTACTGAGGTCCATGACCTGTTATCAACAAATTGCCCCGTGCATTTCGTAGAAATGTTGAGCCAACTCCTTAACATGTCTAGTGCAACAAGCATCCCAGGCATATTTAAGACAGTCTTTACGGGACTGCTAACACCCTTCCAGGCAATTTTGGGAATCTTTCCTAATTTTGTGCACTCCATTTTTGGTGGTATTCCACTATTTTTGGGACTCATCGCAGGGATTCTATTTTTGACCCTCCTGCTACGTTATGGCAAACCTCGGCTCAGACATAGCTCCCATGGGAATGGAAGAGACAATCCTAGCAATGCGCTACAGGGACAGGATAACTAATGTCCTCGGATTGGCCAGGCTGAGAGATCTAAACATGACCTGGTTCCTTTCATTCAGACCGATATGGCAAAATCGCATTTTACCTGTGCTACGGTGTATGCTTTGCGGAGAGGAATGCGTGTTGGACATCTGTCTTTCAATTCCATCAGCAGTACCAATGGACGTCGATACTTTGCTAAGTCCAATAACGGCTCATGCATTGTGTTGTCCCCAGCGGCTACCAATCCTGATGACGGCATTTGTGGAGACTCCTGTACTACAGCCAAGTGGTAACAGTGGAGCGAGTGACAAAAGCAACATCACCCAGGTACAACGTGGTGTGAGCATTGCTGGTCCTGCCTTCGATGACAGCAATCATTCTCACACCTGCCAAGTTACAGCACTATCTAATTTGGTTGAACTATCACCTGATTTTGTAGACCAATTCTTTGCGAGCCTGTCTGATACGATGTTCTCACCCACAGAGAAACAATAACTTTTTGAGAAGCTTTCCGACACACAGCGTTCCCATGAACTCTGAATTCGGCCTTCAGTTTTTATCAACAAAAACTGCCAGGAGCTTTGGAAATCTATTTTCTTTGAATTGGACAATTTTTTAAAAATATTGACCCTCTCTTTTTGGCACGAACAATTCTTTGCTTAACGTAGAAACTATTCTTAGAGAACAGAAGCTTCACACTTCTATTTCTAAACACATCTAGAGACATAACAACATAACACCAGCCTCTAGCACACATGTTATTACAATGCATTTTTATGTGATGATTTATCTCGCATTTCTTCTGTCAGAGATACTTCATGTGTAATTCTTTTTGCATAATCGTTCATTGATTTCATATGCAATAATTTTTTAATGATTACTATGCTTTAAAAAAACGTACAGTACCTAAATTCCATGTATTACAAGTACGCCTATTTCGAATGCATTTATGTATTTTGGGGTGGGCTATGTTACACAATGTTACACATGCATCTAATTGCTTAGTTTTAGTAATTTTGATGGACATTACCCGTGGAGTGGGTGTTGCGTGCTTATCTAGGTTCCTGATCGATACTGTGACCTTATGCCCCTATTCGGCTATAAATCCCTTTATTCCCTATATTGGCATAACCGTTCAAGTGCGATTTTCTGTAAAGTCATCTCTGGCCTCACAAGAACAGAGCCACATTCCAGCATGACTCTCTGCTACTTCCTTTGCGACCAATTAGTGCAATGACAGAGCAGCAGTCACTATCTGATATTCCTAGATAACACTCCGAGTTCTTCAACAAGATAAAAACTTAGCAAACCTGGAAATCCCCGCTTGCTATGTTTTGATTAGTAATGGAACTCTAATGAGCAACTGATAACTATCACTTCCTAGTGACATCTTTAATTGACGTCTTATGTCCAGCAAACTTGCGTCAAACCCGGCACCTGTCAGGTATAAATATTACCAACGTTGCCTTAAGCAATGAGCGAGAACCTGTTGCTGATGCCAGCTGCCTGCAAGACCCTGTGTTGGTAAATCTAGCACTCTGTCGCTGCAGCCTGCTATCCTGTGGTGGTGAAGCTGCTGATTACCATTATCGCCGCTACAGCGCGACCTATGGTGCAGTACGCTTGAGGAGCCGTGCAGCCGTCCTCTGCGAAGACATCCAGCCCAGCTGCCCGCGGACGCGGTCACCCCTCCTTCCTCCCGACGCGCTGAGAGAAGCCGCTGCCTTTCTCGTGCAGAGAAATCCAGTCCCGGCGCTTCCGGTTTACCCTCGCGGGTGACTGGGATATCGAGAGAGACCCCTGAAGGAGATACCAATCCTCCATCATTCTATTCAGAGGTATGGTGTTGACTAAACCCTTAGACGAGAATTCTTGAAACAAACCTTGGCAAAACCAACTTAACTTAAGCTACTTACTTACTCCCCTTTTCACGTGTTAGGCTTAGGTCAGGCACACTGGGGTAGGCTTAGTTAGAAGCACCAGTTGAGTATGTTAGCCTAATGTATATATGACTGTATATATGTTTTATTACTTTTAAACCATTGTATGGCTAAGAAACCATATCAATGCTTTTACAGTTCTATTTCGCAATTCTTATCTTACTGTACGTACTTTTTATAATAACAGTTATTGCAATTGTGGCAATTCATTTCTCTTGTACGAGAAGAAAGACTGTTCAATAAATGTTAACCCTTTATTGATACACGCCCGTCTCTCTATTCTCTACATACTGTGAAAGTAAACTGCACCAGACTGACTGAGTGAAATCTATGTCTATTGTTTCACACGACCCTAGAGATTGACTCTTGATCTGAGGAGCAAAGTTGTCATGTTGCACGGTTGTTGGAAAACTGAATCCCTTCTTGTCTGTGCCAAGGAAGCTGATCACTTCCTATGCAGAGAAGAAAGTTTCCAGTGACCTCTGAGCTAGTTGGTAACACAACCCAATTAAGTTTAGCATAGTCAGTGGAGGCCTGGAATATCCGCAGTTCCACGTCGATACTACTGTTTATGTTATTCCAATGCGCAGGGCCTAGTGGGAAACTAGGAACTACACTACAAGCCAACGACACCCAAGATGGCGAATGCGATAGTATAGAGTTCTAGGGTTGTCGCCCGTTGACCACTTTTTTTTCCGGAAGCATGTTCTGTAATATTCGGTGTCATATCCTAATCCAGGATTGTTCTTTTAATATCCAAATAGGGCGTGCTTCCATCAGGATTAGCAGCCTGGTAGGCCGCCTGCAATTCCCCGGATAACAAGGGAGCGACATACTGTCCCCATCGCTCGGGAGGCCAGGCAGCAGTGGTGGCCACCCTTTCAAAGTTTACAAAAAAAAAATCTGGGTCCTCGCCTGTTTGATACTTTTGTAGCACGGCACTGGGCACGTTGGGATGGACCCTTCCATTGGCCACGACATCCAATAACGTAGTATGGCCGTATCCTGTACTTGTTGGTTATTAACCAGCAAGGCAGCCTGATCCCTGAGAGCTGTGTGTAGCTCCTCTCTGTCCTTTGGGGCTTGTTTCCCTTGCTCTTCCACCATCAACTGTAGGTGGCGTTGCCCTTCCGCCAATTGGTTAACTATGGTCTCCATGTTGTTGGGGTCCAACAGCAAGATCGCGGTCGAGATCCCACTTCTGACACCACTGTCGGGGAGTTCGTCCCGGTCCCTAGTTGAATGGAGATATGAGCGAGTCTGTGGGTAGGGTTTACAAGCTTTATTGCTTCTTGTTTGTTTCACGTGCTCGGGTTGGTTCATGAACAGTGCAACAACCCCCAGATAAGCATAAAGGGTTCAGTTGTATAGTCACTGAATCGGTCATTAAGCCCAAACAAAGTAAACAGATAGTCTATTGACTGAACGGAGTGTCAGGTTTAAAAGAAACAGGTTTTCAAACAAGGTTTTGACTCTGGGTGACTTCTTCGGGCTGGGCGTAGCTTCGCGGGGTTGAAAATGTGGACCGGCCTCCAGAACCAGGGGGGGGGGGGGGGGGGGGGGGAGAAAAGGGAAGAAAAAAAAACAAGGCAGGCGTCAGGGTCTCTGTGTTCACTAGGTACGTTTAGAGAAGGGGAATTGTGCACACCATACACCGGTCCCTAACTGTGGGGTGTCTACGTGAGGTAATATTGTGTTAGCGGCGCAGTGAGGTACTCAGGCGGCTCGTCCACCACCCTTTGAAAGAAGACCCCGTCTCCCCCGTCACTCGCCTGTTGCCACGGTCCCCTGTGACCGTGGTATCGTGAGATCCCGCCTCCTCTGGTTCCCTCAGGGGGCCGGTCTCGCCCGCGTTCTCTGGGGTCATTTCGGCATCTTCTTCTTTGTCACTCCTCCTTGTGGCGTCCTCGCTGTTCTCCTCCCACTCATCGGTCTCCGGCTCCTTCTCTTCTCCTGTCGTCTCTGCATACCCGGCCATTTGTGTCCACAAACCGGATGACGTTCAGCCTGGTTGTTCCCGGATGTCTAACGCCAACCCCACTTCTGGTTTGGTCCAGCCCGGTGGCCATCTTGGGTTGGGTAGCGGCGACTGATCCCTCACAGCACAATACAAGTTACTTAATTAGCATACGATAAGTTGCACAAATACAGTTTTGCCCTAGGGGCCTCACAAACCATATACTAAAATAGTGGCATAAGAACCACGTCTGGAATAGAAAGTAGGCCTAGGGAATCACTGGGGCTACTCTAAACAACCAAAGGTTAGGAAGTAGGAGGCCCACGGGAGACGCGTGCAGTGTCTATTCACAGCCGCGAGTTACCATTGACTTACTATGGGAAACAAAGAAGTTACAAAGTTACTGTTAAAGGGCACTTCCGGATGGACTATGACAAAAACCCTTAAGACTAGGACACTTCGAGAGTCAAGTCCCTGGGAGCACCGGAGTACTCGTGTTACCTCACCCAGGGAAGCCCGGTGCATAGGTGCCTTTTGGTGTCTGGTTTCGTCGTCGTTTTCAATGGAGATCTGCAAAGAAGTGCTGCAGGCGACCAGAGGGGGGGGGGGTAGTATTCCAAAGTGTTTGTCACCTTAAACAACATAAAGCCAAACCAAAGTTAGCATTAACCGTGAGGATTATAATGCACTCAAGAGTATATGGTATGGCTATATCATAGAACAGCCATAAGGAGATGGTTCCGAAAGCTGCAGAGGGGCTCAGCTCATGCTAGGGCACCCTCTCACATAAAACCAAGGACTCTGCCTCCAGGATTGATAAGGCCTGCCATAGGGGTCACTTATAGGTTACTATGTGTCTATATATAAGGTAGATATAGGTATACTATATCTAAGTAATACATGCTGCAGCCCCTGGCAGGCCTTGGATGCACCTATGCCCTGGGTACCTATGGTACAGGGACTCACAAAGGTGACCCAATACCCAATCTGGTATGTACCTAAAGTACATGGTATCAATTTAGCAGGGACACAGCCAGTCTAAAGTCGAAAAACCAGAAAATCACAGCAAAAAGTGGAGGTGACCATAGGAAGCAGACCCTACTCTACTACAAGTGGTACTGAAAAAAACAACAGATGCTGAAAGGGAAGAGGTGGGGAAAGAGGCAAGAGAAGTGCAGAAAGAAGAAAAGTACAGAAAGAAACAAAAGAAGTCCAGAAAGATGGAGCAGAGGAACAGTAAAAGGCTGGAGGGGTGCAGACCGAGGGAGGAGGGGTGCAGAAAGAGGGGCGAATGGGTGCAGAAAGAAGCAAGAGCAGTGCAGAAAGAAGAAACAGGGGTTGCAGAATGGGAGAAGAGGGGTGCAGAAAGAGGCAAGAGGAGTGAAGAAAGAAACACGAGAGATGCAGAAAAAACAAACCAGTTCACAAAGAAGCAAATGAGGTGCAGAAAGAGGCAAGATGGGTGCAGAAAGACGCAACAGAAGTGCAGAAAGAAGCAACAGATCCAAAAAGGGGGAAGGGGTGAAAAGACAAGATGTGGAAATCAACAGAAATTGGCGTTAGCATGAGCTGAAGTCATTTTGATTGTGGCACCCATTTCGTTAGCCATGTGATTCTTCAGTCTTCACTGTTGCTTGCCTTTCTATTCTGATTGAGTCATCAACTGTAGTTAACTCTTTCAGTACTGAGTCAGAGCAATGTATGAGCTCAGAAAGGCATGTAGCTGCTAAAATATAGGTTTTAGAATGTAACTGTCAGGCTATTTCAACTGATGTAAGCAGTTCTGTCTCCCCTCCCACTCTGTTGACTAAGTGATATGTGGAAATACAGGTTTTATAATGGACGAAAGCTCCTCCATTTTGTATTTTCCAGCATCCATTTTATATTAGCTCTTTCTTGCCTGCCACCTCAGCTCATATGGTGTGGCCGCTTCATCTGCACAAAGAAATGTTAATACACCAGTCGACCCCAGAGCATATGTTTGCACTTCACTTTATGACGCACAAGTAGAGCAGGGTGTGTTGTTTAAAGGTCAATGACTCATTTGCTCAACTTTCCTATCTAAGTAATGCCAATGTATTACAGTTAACTAAATACTGCCGATGGAGACAAATTACTGTTGACACAAGAAGATGTAACCTTTTGTTCTATATCCGATTGAGTAATCAAGTGAGCGCCTGACTCTGTAACCACAGGCCTGTCTATGTTTATACTTGGCACAAGCAATGCATAGTTCTGCTTTATTCATGTGGGCCACATAATTACTGATGACAGATGTGATTTAGTGAATCATCTTTATATTTGTGTTTTACATGCCATGTATACATATTTCCAGAGAGACTGGTCCCGACTAGTACGTGGGACCGTCCCGGGATCATTAATCAACCTTGGCAGTTGCTGATTTGTCATATCCATTCCCACCTACGCTTATTCCAGCACAAAAGTATATAAGGCTGTCTATGACTTTGTAAGTTGTCCACTTCCCTCATAGCCACATGGAGCTGTGAGGTGGTGTACCCGCTCGAGCGCAATAAATCTTTTTATGTTTCAGTTACCTCCAACTGCTGGTCTTCCTTTGTAAGCATACCTGGGCGAGGTAGAAGAAATCCACTTCGACAGATACCTATCTACCCATGTTAGTCAACAGCTATTCCTGTGTATGCCTGTACCTTCTATCAGAGTCTCCATGCTTACTCTGCAACAAACTGGGTATACAAGCACCATGGTTTCTGTATTCCTTGTACTACTTCCTACAGTGCACGAGGGTGTTGCATTGATGTAGTCCCACTCATGAGTGATTAATAAACTTGTTATTTGATATTCCAGCTTCTGTGTCAATCTCTATTTTGTTGGTTTAAGGACCTGTGGACAGATAAGGGTGAACCCCTGCACCGGTGGGCCCCTAAAAAGGCTCATTTCCACAAATTGGACCAGACTCGTGGGGCTCACTTGATACGCGGCCGTTCGAAGGAGTGCTATTGACGGAGGACAGGAATCTACTGAGGAGGTACCCTTCACGAGCAGACTTTTTGTCTTTGCAGACAAACGTGTTTTTCAGTTTTTCCCGATCTGACCCTCCAGGTGGTGGCCGGTCCCGATTGAGATCTCTTTGGCGTAAGTTTTTCCAGTGACCATTAGGTCAACCCAGCGCTTGGCAGGTGGAGGTTGGAGACTTTGGTTTGGTAAGGTCGCTGCAGCGGCACTCTTGTTTTAGATTTGCTTGGCCAAGATTCTGGGTTTATTTGTTCATTTATTGCAATAAATAAAGGCAAGTAATGAGGAGATTTGTCTCTACCTTTTGATATACTTGGGATAAATACTATTTGACTATAATATTATATTTTAATATAATATTTTTGGCATGCCTGCTCCTAGCACACTTCGTAGAATGTGTTGCTGTCTTGGAGGTACCAATATGGATCTAGAAAGTAGTCATCCGGCTCCCCTAGAGGGGACACCTAATCGGTTTATGTATATTTATTTATTTATGTTTATGTATATTAAATATGGTATTTCTTCCATAATGTATAGTACACTGTGGAACAAATATACGAAAAAGGATCCTGATCTAGGATGGCCAGTCAATGGGTCATTTGATTTTAAAGAGATTCAGTATGTAGAGCAGTGTATGTTTGAACAAAAGAGTCAACAAGATATGTTTGATTGTGTACGAATGTGGGAGAAAGAAGTGAATGAAAGAGTGAGGAGAGAAAAAGCTATAGCAGGAAAAGAACAGCGCAAGACAATTTATCAGAAAGCATTGGAATTGAAAAATAAAGAGATGAAGGAAATAAAAGAGAAAGAAGATAGGGAGCGTCATTTAGAGGTAACTGGCCAGTACCCTATTAGGCGCCCCATTTATCCCATACTTAATAAACCTCAAGATGATTCTATTTTGTTAGATAGACCTCCGCCCCTGTATAAATTCCCTAGTGCCCCTGAGAATGAAGGTTCTGATGATGAGCATTTTTATTCAGATGAAAAAGATGACGTTAAGAAAATTGGGCGGACGACTCGCTCTACTTTATCTACTGAACACAAGGCCACTCTTAGATCCGCTGCTCGTAAAGCAGCTTGTGGTAGTGACTCCGCACCAGACCTCATAGCAATCATTCAGCAATGGTCAGATTTAGAGCAGTTATATTTTTTAGTGACGTTTACTTGGGAGGTAATACTCAGTTTTAGAAAACAGTCTGGTGCTCTAGGGCCCTCGGATATAAATTATTATTATAAACAGTTAAGTGATGGCACCTTTCTTTCTTCACAGGTGTCCTATCTAATTAGGCGAGTGGTAAAATTGTGCGTTGACGCATTCCATTTACGAGAAGAGAAAAAGGCAGCTGATAAAGCTACAGCTGAACAAACAGTTCAGTCTCCGACGCAACAAGAAGGAGCTGCAGGGACAGAAAGACACTGGTGATATTGTAGTTACTGTGAAGCCGATGTGTGAAGCTGCGCCTTTGTATGTCAATCAAATCAAATCAGGGACATTTGTATAGCGCAACACATCACGCGAAAGTCTTAGGACGCTTGCAGACGACTCTGATAAAGATGCTAGCTTAATTGTCAAATAGCCATGACTTCAGCTTCTTACGAAAACGGTTATGATCAGGGATGGTACGTAGGTGTGAAGGGATTTTGTTCCATGATACCGGGCGAGAAAGGAGAAGTAAGCAATGTTGCTTTGCTAGATCTAAGCACCCGACATGGCTGGTACCAGCATAGTTCTTTGGACCAATATCTCGGGCCTCTACCATACATATGCTTGTGGGTCAGACAAAGAATCTTAAAAAGAATTTGCTTTCTTACCGGAAGCCAATGTAGTGATCTTAGAAAGGGAGCGGAGGAGGATCTAGGCGGAAGGTGATGAACCAGCCTAGCCACAGTGTTCTGCAGGATTTGAAGTCTGTTCAAAAGGTTTTCATTAATTGAGTACAATAGAGCATTGCCGTAGTCCACTCGATTTATTATTAATCCCTGGACTAATGGTTTCCTGGCCTCAGTAGGAATCCATTTGAAAACTTTTCGTAGGCTGCGCATCGCTCCGAAACAGGTGCAGATGATGTGGTTAATCTGACTTTTCATGGACAATTGGTTGTCCATGTAGAAAACTGAATTTCGTACTGTTGGTTTGGAGCTTGGATAAGGGCCAAGGTTAGGAAGCCACCAGTCGTGGGACCAGTGTTCCTGAGCCTTACCAAAAAGCATGATATTCGGCTTGCCTCCATTTAGTTGGAGGTGATTGGAGCACATCCACCTGTCGATATGGGAAATATATTTTTTGAAACACTGCTTTGTTTCTACGGGGTCTGGGCCTATGGTGATCAGAACCTGCGTGTCATCTGCGTAAGATAGGACATCAAAACCGTAAGATCCGATCACCTTGGCCAGCGGCGTCATATAAAGGTTGAACAGGGTCGGGCTCAAAATAGAGCCCTGTGGCCCTCCCATCTCAAAAGGTCTCTCACATTAAATATTATTGCCCATTTGGACTGTTGTTACTCGGTCAGCTAGGTAGCTCTTGAACCACTTGAGGGCGTTCCCTCTAACACCAATCTCTCATAGTCGATGTTCTAAGATGCTATGGGAGATGGTGTCAAAGGCTGCAGACAGGTCGAGCATGACGAGAATGGCTGACTGGTGTTTGTCCAAGGCCAGCTTGATATATTTTTTTTAATTTTTTTTTTTAATCCTCATTAGCCTTTGAGCCACCCATATTCAAAAAACGACACAATACCTTCTTTGGCCTTTTAACTCATATACCAGCCTTACAGAGTAGGGCTTGTGCAGCTTACCAACAGGTGCCAAGCCTCTCAGTTCGTACCAACCTGGGTTTCCCGAGGCCACAGCCCCCTGTCAGCCGCTACCTTATCTGTGTATCCCTCTTGAGGGAGGGAAAACTGCCGGCGAGATAGGCCAAGACCTTAATCATTGGATTGGATTGTTGTTAACAGGCCATATTCCCGACCCTATTCCCCCCCTTAACCAAAGTGTTGTAAAAAAGGTAACCAAAATCTGTGCTTTTTTCTTTTCTGATCCATTGAGTCTAATTTAGCAAAATATCTCATAGCTTTCACCCATTCCAAAAGTGTTGGGGATATGGGCGAGACCCATAATTTACAGATCTCTCTGCGGGCAAGCAAAACTCCATAAAACACCAACTTAACATTGTCATTAATATTCTTATTCTGCAAATCATATCTTCCAGTAATAATTAGTTCAGGGCTTACCTCAATATTCAGATCAACTGCCCGTGACAAGCTTTTACTTACTGCCTCCCAGAACTCCCCAATGCTTGGACAGTCCACAAACATATGCAAATCATCTACGTTGATACTTCTACATTTAGGACATTCCACCAAGCCGCCAGCCTTGAGTTTCAAGAGTCTACAGGGAGACCAATATGCTCTGTGGATAGTGAACAAAAGATTTCGCCTTAAATTTGCAGACTTGACTATTTTATATAGCATAGTCATCGTTACTTGCCATTGATCTTCCGTGGCGATGTCCGGCAAGCAATCACCCCACAGAGCCTCTGGAAGCAGGAACACGCCATCCTCCATCTCCAACACAGCCCAATACCATAGAGCAACTTCTTTCTTGTAGACTTGAGTTGAAAAAAGTTTATCTTCGAGGTCATTCTGGAGACCGATCACAACATCCATTTTACTTGCCCAGCTATGTATCTATAAATATTTGAATTTTGAAAACCCTTTCCCCCAGGTGACTTCCCCCTGTCCCCAATCAATCAATTTTCCGTCCGGGAATAGATTACCCCAAGTCTGTAAGCCTGCAGCTCTTAACGGCATAGCCAATGCATCCTGAGACCAGGGGGGTGAACCTGGGGCATCCCAAATGGGAGCCCTATATCCATAGTAAGAAATTTTTAGAGCTTTCCTGATTTTATACCAGAGCTCTGCCGCTTCCCGCAAGATTTTCAGTATTACTTTTTTGAAAAACTTAGGATCAGAAAATTTACACAAAAAACCGTCCTCATTATAATTGCTTTTCTTAAGCATAGCCAAAAACATATTTCCAATAGCTGTGGCCAGGCCAGCTTGATATTGTCAGTTACCTCGACCAATGCTGTCTCTGTACTGTGTGCCGCCCTAAAACCAGACTGTGAGGGATCGAGCAGTCCACAGCTCTCGAGATGGGCAACTAGCTGTTGATTTATGAGAGATTCCAACATTTTCCCAAAGTAGGGGAGTAGAGATATAGGACAGTAGTTTAGGAGCAGTTTTGGGTCAGCTGTGGTTTTTTTTTAAGATAGGTCTGACCCTGCTTTCCACATTTTAGGAAAAATAACCCCCAAGAGTGACTTATTAAATAGATCTGTTAGACTTTCTAATAACACCAGTGCAATAATGGGGAAAGATTTTGGTGGTACTGGGTCTGTGGGAGAACCTGATTTTATCTTCTGCATGACAGTAGTGACTGACTTAATATCACACATGACAAATTCGTCCAGGATATGTAGGGGGTCAGAACACAAACTAGGCACATCTTCAGATTAAGTGTTTTTGTGTTGTGATGGGAAAGAGTGATGGATAGCTGGGATTTTGTCTTCAAAGAATTTAGAAGGAGAATCAGTCCAATCTTGAGAGTTGGGGATCGATGGCTGGTAAATAGGAACTGTTAATTCTTTCAGGATTTGATAGAGTTCTTTACAGGAATTTTCTGCCTGATTTATCCGGTTTAGGAGAAATAGTTTTTTTGCCAATTTGATGTCAGTCATGTAGCCGTGATGGATCTTTTAATAAATTTCACGGTCGGCCAGGTTTTTGCTTTTTTCGCCATTTTCGTTCCGCGGTCCGGCACGAGAGCTTTGTTGTCTTTAATTGGTCTGTGAACCAGGGAGCGGTTCTGGACTTAATTTTAACCTGGGTAAGAGGGGCAATTTTATCCAACGCAGTTGAAATAGCTTTGTCAAAGTCATATGCCGTTTGTTTTACACTGGCTTCTTGGCCTGGATGGTCTAGGCAAAAATGTTTAGAGAAAAGAGGCAGAGTGACTTTCCGCCATGATCTTCGTAATATTGATTCATTTTTAAGATCGTTTTTGAACATGTTGTTAGGGATGGCAAAT
This sequence comes from Lissotriton vulgaris, assembly GCF_964263255.1. Taxonomy (NCBI): domain Eukaryota; kingdom Metazoa; phylum Chordata; class Amphibia; order Caudata; family Salamandridae; genus Lissotriton; species Lissotriton vulgaris. Next base: position 62,707 of record NW_028251140.1, on the reverse strand, counting down.
TTTAATAGGTAGGGGTCTGACCATAGTAGTGGAGCTGGGAGTTCGATTGTGGTTCCTGAAAAATTAGTAAAAAGAAGGTCCAGTTTGTGGCCGGCACTATGGGTGGGACCTGTGACCAGCTGGACAAGTCCAAGAGTAATAACAACAACTAGAGAGAGAGGGAAGAGACACTCTCAGTCCCCCAGGTTATAGTTATAAACAACAAAAGAGTGTCCACATAGGGATAGTTGTATCCAGCACAGAATTGAAAAGAAAGTAAGATCAACCTGAGCGAGAATCAATCAGGGATATCTTAGGAAGCCCTCACTCACCACCCTGGGTGGTGACATGCTTCATCATCGGGCCCACCAGGAGAAGCCGAATGCCTCCCTGGTGTGCTGCAACGCCAGATTACTGCGGAGCTGGATTTTTTGTGACAGTAGTGTGCGAAAAAAAGTGAGTTAAAAAATACCAAACAGCTGTACCAAAAATTGTTCGAACCATTTTTTCTGGTTTGTTTTTTTGCACCTACTTTTACACTTAATCTTTTTAACTGTCACGTCCTCAGGCAAGGGTGGGCCTTAGCGCGCCCATACCACCGAGGTACACAACTACATGGTCCTGACGAATGCCCAGTAATATCCATACACTTAAGGGCAGAAACATGTTGACCCCACTCTAAAGGGGAAAACACCCAACACATTAGTTGGTAAATTTCCCTGCACATACCTTTTAATCAATACCCAGCTAACCACGGAATAAAGTTTTTTGTTTGGTATAGCTGTTTGGTATTTTTTAACTCACTTTTTTTCGCACACTACTGTCACAAAAAATCCAGCTCCGCAGTAATCTGGCGTTGCAGCACACCAGGGAGGCATTCGGCTTCTCCTGGTGGGCCCGATGATGAAGCATGTCACCACCCAGGGTGGTGAGTGAGGGCTTCCTAAGAAATCCCTGATTGATTCTCGCTCAGGTTGATCTTACTTTCTTTTCAATTCTGTGCTGGATACAACTATCCCTATGTGGACACTCTTTTGTTGTTTATAACAAGTCCAAGAGTATTCATATCAGTGATCAGCTAGTCAGTGTCTGAGTTTGATAGAATCTCAGCATGATAGTTGAAGTCTCCAATTAAGAGAGAGTTGTGAGAGGCCAGTATATGGGGGGCAATGGTCTCTAATAATTTATCAGAGAAGTCACCTTTGGATCCAGGGGGTCGATAAATTAAGGCCCCTCTCCAGGTACCATTTGATAGGCCATCTATCTTAAAGTTCTATGTGGCCTGAGATCATGGTTTCTAAAGCGGCGATATTCAAGTCCTCGGTGGAGGCTATTAATAAACCTCCTCCTCTTGTCTCTTTCCTAGCCATTCTAATTATCTTGTACTGAGAAGGAAAGGCGGTGTGCACATCAGGGGATGCGTGCTCATGCAGCCAGGTGTCAGTGATAAAACAGAGGTCAGGGGTTGCCAGGTCTAGGAGGCTCCATGTCTCTACTGAGTGTTTTGGGACAGAGCGCGCATTGAAATAAACAGCGCTGAGATGTTTAGAAATATTAGATTTATTCGGACCATGGGAGTTTAGGGTTTTGTTTAAATTAAGGGGTCCAGTTAAGCATAAAATATCTGGATTTCTCTGTCTTTCCGCTATTAATGTATCAGTGGGTCCTGAATGGAGTTTGTTTAGATTTTTTAGCTCGATACTTGAATATTTTAAGAGTACCATGATAACTCTTATTCGTAAAGTTTCTATTTGCTCGACGTTGTTTAAGGGTAAAAAGGAATGGTCAGGGGTCCTGGCGTCTGGTGTTGGTCAGGCACGGACGGGCGCAGACGGGCTTTTATGACTGAGGTCTGGATGGCAGTTTTCCCACCTGACTTAGGCTGGTAGTGAGTCGAAGCTAAGAGCTAACAGAGCGCCGCTGCACGCCTCCGTGCCCTGCCCTGCTTTAAGTAGGGAATAGTTGCAGGCGAGGACTGGAGTGCTAACTGCAGCTTCCGGCCGTTAGACCGGAAGTTGTGTAGTTGCCTAGGCGACCCTCCGTTCAAGCGGCACAAGCTGTGACGGACCAGAGTCTGAGGCAGCTGACTGATTCTCCAATAAAGCAGATCAAAAATAGGTACGACGCGATTTAAAAGATTTAAAATTTAAGTAGTGTCATGCAGTAATACTATTGTTATGGCTGAGGTCTGGATGGCAGTTTTCCCACCTGACTTAGGCTGGCAGTGAGTCGAAGCTAAGAGCTAACAGAGCGCTCCTGCGGGAGCGGGAACAAGTGACGATAAATCTTCAGATCATGCAAAGGGATATTTTATTTAAAATTGGGTCTATACACCTTGGAGTAGAGCAGAAGTTATGGTTCTTAAAGCTGCTTTGCCTGATCCGCGCAAAAATCGAGCCGCCTTTTATGAAGAAGGAGCTATTAGTTCTTGCCCTACGATATTGCCTGATATTGACATGTTCTTTGGACTTATTTTACGCCTTGATATGTGGAGATCAATTCGGAAGGTAGAGGATAATGTAGCTTATGGTAATACTTGGGTGCACTTAGAGGAAATAGATGCTGCTTGACAGCCTGCGCAGAAACCACAACAAGGATACTAAATCTTCCCAAAGCTATTGTAACTAAGTTGAAAACTCCTATACCCCCTATGAAAATAGACTGGATAACATTAGCGTCTTGTAAGCAGAAAGCGGATGAGTCAGTTTCCGATTTCTTTACACGATTTGAAGCGACATTCCATGACTTTAGTGGGGAGTCATTGACAGAGGACACAGGTAATCATTTGTTTGTCGACAAAATTGTCACTAACATGTTGTCAGAAATAGCTAGTCGCTTAAAGGCCAGCGAGAGTTGATGGACTACGTCTTCCTCCGTCTCCCTTTTGACTATGGCCCAGTATTATGAGCATCAGGAATTGGAAGCAAAGGGCAAGGAGGATAAAAAGGTTAAGGATTTAAAAACTAAAGTTATGTTGGCTCAAGTCTATGGTCCATCATTTAGAGGTAGTGCGAGAGGTGGACGTGCGATGTATCTCCCCGGTGTACCCCCTTTCCCTCGAACAACTTTGTCTTCTGATCATTGTGCGTATTGTAAGGAGATTGGACATTGGCGTTCGGAGTGCCCCCATTTGCGAAGTCAGCAGTATCAGCGGGGTAGAGGAAGTATGAGAGGCCGCCCGGGGAATGCAGGAAATAGGCGAGGCATAGATAATCGTACTGGATGTGAGGCAGTTGAAAATAACCCAACTTTTTTAATACCTTTGACAGATGAAACGAATACCAAATGTCCGATTATTCGGCTGATGGTCCTATGGAGTCCAATTATGCATAGGAAGGCCTAGGATGGGGTAAGGAACCGGTTAAAGTCCCAGTAGATCATGCCATGTTCCATATGTTAAACCCTGACTTGCCAGCTGTTGCAGTGCTCCTAGACGCTGCAAAAGCATGTGATTATATAGAGTGGCGATATATGATGCATATACTGCACAGAATGGGATTCCCCCCTGTTTTCATTCGATGGATACAGGTATTAAACACTGACGCTTCAGCGAGAATTAGAGTGGGTGGGATCACATCAGAGCCATTTACTAGAACGGGGCAACAGACAGGGCTGCCCCCTGTCCCCTCTTCTTTTTGCTATCGTATTGGAACCTCTGGCGTGCAATCAGGCAATGTCACAGAGCTGCAGCTCTAAATTTTAACAACAGACCGGTTGGGATTTCTTTATATGCGGATGACATGGTCCTTTAGGTTCGCGAACCGCAGCGCTATTTATCCCAGGTTATCCGTGAATACATTAAATTTGGTTTATTTTCAGGTCTTCAAATAAACTACGAGAAATCTGTCGTCATCCCCTTAACGCTAGTCACCGCCTCTCCTCAGGTAGAATATCCGCTGGTGTGGTCTGAAGACCCAGTCAAATATCTAGGGGTGTAGATCCACCGTGACCCTGATGTCGTGCTTAGGGAGAACTATGGTCCGGCATACACTACGCTAGTGCAGCAGATCGACCAATGGATCTGTCTACCGCTGTCCCTGTCGGAACGCATAGCAATAATAAAGGTGATCATCCTTCCTAAGTTTCTGTACCTTTTCCGCAATATCCCCATCCAGTTGACCAAACACTATTTAAAAACAATTCAAACCCAGCTGCTGAAATGGGTTTGGGGAAATAAACAACTGAGAATTAGTTGGCACACATTAACACTGACATATGAAAGGGGGGGATTCAATGCGCCGGACTTCTTTGAATACTATCTATGCGGGCAGGCTCAATATGCATATTTCTGGTTTAAGCACCATGATTTCATCCCACATGTGGCTGCAGAGGAGGGAGATGCTCACCCTGTGCAATTGAGCGGTATCATCACCCATACTAAAAGGCAGACGCCCAAAAACGAAATTAACACGTTGGATGTCAAGGTGGCAGCGTGGCAGGAGATTGGTAGGCGGGTACGCAAGCTTCCCCTATACGCGCCAGCACTGCCCATAGCAGGGTATGCTGCCTTCTCTGTGGCACAAAAACACAGCCCTGTCACTGCGCTTTAAGAGGCGGGAATTACACCAATGAGTGACCTGTACCCTGAAGGGAAATACATCACTGGTGATGATTTAGATTATAAACAAAACCGCGTGCCACTATTCCAGTACACTTGCTACAGGCTATGATAGGCTGTGAAGGAACATTACACCACTTTCCCTGATGAACCGGAAACGCTGCAAGCACTACAACTGGCGATAGTTGCTCCAACTAGGAGGAAGCTAATAACTAAGCTTTATAAGGCAATACAAGGAGACACAGTCCCAGAGCAGGACAGGAGTTTAGAACGCTGGAATACGGTGCTGGCCTCCCAGATTACAGGAAAGGAGTGGGAGCAGATCTGCATACTGACAGGGCGGCTGACGTCTAACAACAATTTACGGATCATTCATCTGAAGTTTCTACATCAAGTACATTACTCTCCCAAAAAGCTGCACAGATTGGGACTCAGGGAGTCAGCCTGTTGTAAGAGATGTGGGCAAGATGGTGCTGATTTCTTTCATCTTGTATGGCAATGTGAGGTGGTGTTCCAGTACCTGGAGAAGGTTACTACTCTTATTCACACCATGACAGGTCAGGTGCTGCAGTGAACACACTTGGAGTGCTTATTAGGATATGTCTCCCAGACAAAGGCTGTAATGGGAAGGTTTGTAAGGATGGCGCTGTTTTTACCTAAGAGGCGATATGTGGCTTAAAGACATGGTATACTGTCGGGAACAACTAGAACTGTATGCTGAGGAACTGCCAACATCCTCCAGGCCCAAAGACATCTGGGTTCCCCTGAGGGAGTATTTGTGGACTCAGCAAGAACAAACTCTGACTAGGTTACCACAGGCAGGGTTCCTCCTAGAGACCTTTAACACCCGGATGATGTAACTATTGACGTGAGAGCAATAAAGTGACATGCTTATCACATGAATGTACCTATTAAGTGCGGCTTATTATTATTTGTTATGGTTATGTTGTTTATTATAAATAGGCTTTCCTGTTTTCAGTTTCTATTTTTGGTAAATTCTGGTGGTGTTTTTTCAGTGTTTTCCAGTGATTTCAATATCTTGAAAAAACAGTGCTTTTCAGTGGTTACTCGCCATAAAAAACAGCAGAAACAGTGTTTTACCGGTGTTTATGAAACGCTTTGCTTTTAATATTGCTTACTTTATTCACTGATGCATGATATATAGACAGTGTACATACAGTGTATATGAGGTCCAAATAAATGTTTACAAGTCAAACTTATTGTGGTATACCATACAATATTTCTTCTGTGAGTCTATGGTCATGTGTGCTCTCTCTTTCTTCCCATGTAAACTTTTATTTGTGAAAAGTCCATCTCAACATTTGCACTTGAGACTGGCAACGCCAAAACAGACAGTACACAATTTGCCAACTCTGGGTACTGATGTAGCTTTCCATGCCAATACTGGTGCACCTGAAGGTTGACATTCTCTGGGACAGGTTCTGCAACATATGCGTTGAACTGGGTGCATATGCCCTTAGAGGTATTAAAGAGGTCAAAAATGAAGCTGTAAGTTTCAAAGCCTGGAGAAAATTCCCCTTTACGGAAGGGATCTATAACTTGTGCAGAGTATCACAGTGAGGCTTCACTGATATGGGCCATCACCCTCCTGAGATTACACGTTTTATAGTAGTGTCTACAACTTGCCCCACGTGAGTGGCTTTTGTTAGGAGCAGGCTCCGATGAAGCTTTTTAGTTGGGTGGTCTTCAGATGGAGTGGGGCTGGTATGGTAGGAGCTCTCCTGCATTACGACCCCATGTCTTCTACCAAGGCCTGTTAAGCTATTCTAGGTGTCAGAAGAATCACTAGGTTGCCATCACAGAGTTTTTTGGCAGGCATAGGGGTCCTTCACTAAAAGTCAACCTGGCATGATGAGTCACAACGAAATGCACTAGGTTTGGGAAAACTATATATCTAAAGTTCATTTATTTGAGAGTTTTATATAGCGCGGGCTAGACCTAAGGGTATCGGAGCGCTTTACAAATCATAGCATTGATAGAAGGATTCACAATTTACATCGTCTTACAAGAGGGGATGAAAACAGGGTAACATAAAATACATATCTTAAAGAGTAGCTGATTGTGCAACATTGGCCGAGGTATAGACGCAGAATTGGGTCAGGTGACCATATTGGATAGTCCTGTGATTCTGGGCAACTCACATAATCTCCCACAGGCCTGTTTTTTGTAAAAATAAGCACTTTTTATAATCTATCGATGTTCCTAAGGGTTATTGAAAGTTTGTTGATCATCACTGTGCACCACTTTCCCGCGAATTTATTAAGAAGGCGATTTCTTACAAAAACATTGTCTAGAAAAACAAACGTAATAACAGCTGCGATCTGGAGGTGGGCAGTAACACAAGACATCAGTAGATCGAGGTACGGTGTGTACTTGAAGACTACACTTCCTGACATGTGTGTACATATATTTAGCTAGAGAAAATCGCTTTCTAAAATTCTTAAATATTGGCTTTGTTATTGTTGTTAACTAACAAAGCCAATAGTTAAGAATTTAATATAGGGATTTTCAGAAACTTCTGAAGTATTCACTAGCATGTGGCTATTCATTAGCAGGCGGCTGGGTGTTAAATAAGATTCACTTGCTCAAGTGAATCTTATTTAACACCCAGCCACCTGCAGCGCAGGGGGTGTTACAAATACCACCTGTGTAATCTGTAATCACTTTGGCCCAAGAGCGCAACTTCGCGTTTACGATGTGCATTTAAGAAGCCTCCATTTATGCACAGCATATTGTCCAGTATTATTGCTGCCCGTGTTTTGCTGCGCCTCTGAGGACCCTGCACAAACTACACAGGTTGGTTGCACATTAGAATAATACTAAAAAAAAGGGCACATGAAAAACTTGTGACCGGCCAAGCCCCTGTAATTATGCTGGCTGCTGTTCCCACTCTTTGTTCCTGGCCACACCACAGAAATTCCAGTGGGCAAACTCGCTTCAGCTGTGGAAATTAGCCGCATTGCAGCCTGGATTAGCTTTCCGGCCCCAGTCAGACCCTCAGCCAAGGCCAGGCACGAAGCATGTCATTATTATTGTAATAAATAATGTAACCCAGTTTACTTCTCAGCCTCAATGAAAGCAGTTCCCCCTTCTTCCCTCCGGATATTTCTCCCTGTTAGTAACAAGAGTAAGGCCTCCCAAATAAAATTAGCATTTTCAAACATTATCTCCCATCTCACACGGAGGCGCTGTCAGGAAGAGTATAATTTTGTTACAACAAATATCTAGATGGGCCCTTATTTAGAGGAAAAAAGAATATATGGGATATGCCTTATTTAGAATTCTTTCTTCGATTTATATTCACGCTTAAAGACTGATGGTACTTTTAATAATGGCTGTCACTTCGGATTTTTAGCTATTGAGGAACAGACTACTACTAAAAAGCGCAGAGAAAAAACATTTCCTTAATGAGGATCAGAGATTGATTTTAGATGCTCAACTCAAACTTTTCCTTGAGCAAGGGGATTCCAATGTTACTAGAGTCCCCGATAGTGAGCGAAGGTGGGGTAGGAGCATGTCTCACACAAAACAGAATATACTAATTTAAGAAAAGATGTAGTAAGTAGCTGTTTGACTTGGAAGGAGCCCTGGCAAGGAGTGATTTTCATTTCACCTGAATACTTTTCTCCCCCTGTTACCCAGTATTTTAAAACACAAAAGAAATAAAAAAAAAGTACTTTACACAGAACATGGGAATGCCCTCCAACTTCAGGATAGACTCGAGTCAGAAGCTTTTTAGGTGGCAAACAGAGGGATATGCATCAAAGCCACCTATAGAGCCAGGAAAATATCAATGCTATAAGTTGCAGATTGAAGATGAAATGCAAAATATTAGTAAAGTAGACAGATTGAGGTAATTACTAGAGAGGACCCGTTTTTACACTACAGACAGAGCATATGACCAGAGTGCAAGATGAAGGGGGACATACCTGGTAGAAAATACATATCTTCAAAAAATCTTGGTGTTTCCTAAACCTCTTTCCTTATCAAAGCACTCCTACTGTGTGTGTTTAGGTGGCGCTACACTAAACAAGATTGAGAACATTTCATGATCAACTTGTAATACACGTGACAGAACAGAGTCTGCAGTTCCTGACTGCTCTAATTCAGTGACCAGAGTCTGCAGTTCCTGACTGCTCTAATTCAGTGACCAGAGTCTGCAATTCCTGACTGCTCTAGTTCTGGATGCACAGAGTCTGCAGTCCCTGACTGTTCTAGTTCAGTGACCAGAGTCTGCTGTCTCTGACTGCTCTAGTCCTGGATGCACAGAGTCTGCATTCCCTGACTATTCTAGTTCAGTGACCAGAGTCTGCAGTCACCTGACTGCTCCAGTTCTGGATGCCCGGACTCTGCAGTTCCTGACTGCTCCATTTCACTGACCAGAGTGTGCAGTTCCTGACTGCTCTAGTTCTGGATGCACAGAGTCTCCAGTCCCTGACTGTTCTAGTTCAGTGACCAGTGTCTGCAGTCACCTGATTGCTCTAGTTCTGCGACTAGAGTCTGAAGTTTCTGACTGCTCTAGTTCTGGATGCACAGAGTCTGCTGTCTCTGATTGCCCTAGTCCTGGATGCATAGAGTCTGCATTCTCTAACTTTTCTAGTTCAGTGACCAGAGGCTGCAGTCACCTGACTGATCCAGTTTCTGGATGCACAGAGTCTGCAGTCCCTGACGGCTCTAATTCAATGACAAGAGTCTGCAGTTCCTGACTGCTCTAGTTCTGGATGCACAGAGTCTCCAGTCCCTGACTGTTCTAATTCAGTGACCAGTGTCTGCAGTCACCTGACTGCTCTAGTTCTGTGACCAGAGTCTGACGTTTCTGACTGCTCTAGTCCTGGATGCACAGAGTCTGCATTCCCTGACCATTCTAGTTCAGTGACCAGAGTCTGCAGTTACCTGACCTCTAGTTCTCTGACCAGAGTCTACACTCATATGACTGATCCCGCTCTTATGTCTGGACTCTTCATTATGTGTGGTTAAAAAAGGTTGTCAAGTCATGGAAACATATTTGGCAAAATAATATTGTATCATTTCTTACTTAACCAATTAAAGTTTTTATTAAACAACTTATCTTTTTAATTTGTTACAAATATGATTGTAATACCTTCATTGGCTTCATCCAACTTAACTTCCGGGAGAAAATTGGAAGTACTACCGAGGTCGGGCTTGTATCCTACCACCGGTATAAAAAAAAGTGACATGATGGGGAGCCACTACCAACTGCCAATTAGGTCACGGGAGCCACAGGTCGAAAAAGTTTGGGAACCACTGCACTAGGTGCTTAAACTCGCAGAGTGACGTCAGCAGTCAGATTTCTTGTTGTCTTCTGAGTACTTTTCATGTGCACTATTTTTGTTTCTTTTTTTTTCTTTTAACAATCTTTATTACACATTTTTATTAGCTTTACATTTTACCCACCCCCCCACACACACCTCCCCCCGCGAGACCAGGTAGCAATTTAAACAGTCAAATATCAGTAGATACACATTACAGTTCAATCATTTTCTGAAAAAAAAAGAGATAGATACAAAGAAAATAAAGGAAAAAAGAAAAAGAAAAGGAAACAAAAAAAACAAAAAAAAAGAAGGGGAGGAGAGAGAAATACATTAACGAGAAATAAAAATAAAAGAAGACCTCATGCGTCTAACAAGATATTACTATATCAAGTATCTCCCATTGTTCCCCCTAATCATTCTCTTCGATCCATTCGAGAAGGGGACCCCATATCTTCAATCCTCTTCTACGAGTCTTATAGCCTTTATTCCTATAGATGGCAACTTCAGGGCTACATGTCGCCAACAGTCTGGCCCTCCACTGTATATATGATGGTGGTATCTTATCAAGCCAAGCTGATGCAACACACAGCCGGAACACCCCCATCGCGACAAAAATTAACCCTTATATCTGTTTTGGCCTATCGCTGTTTGATACCCCTAGCATGACTTCTGCTGTTGTAATGTTTACCTCATGGTGAGCTATCTCTGTAAGAAAGCCTGATATTTCGGCGATTAAATTAGTTAGCAAATCACAGGAGGCAAACATGTGGATAATATCTGCCGCTGGGAATGCACAACGTGGGCAGGTTGTACCTTTCCCAGTTCCCCATTTAGCTATTTTAGATGGAGTATAATACAATGAGAAAAAGGTCTTATAGTATTGTGCTTGAAGCCTAATGGACATAAGGCATGAAAGTGACATTTCATATGAATATGCCACACTTTGGGTAGAGAGTCCGAGTTTAGTCTGCCATGCCACTATGTGTTGGTTCATCTCATCTGGTAGCAAAGCATTCAGAGCCCCATAAATCTCACCAATTTTTAGGGGTATTTCCCTATTTAGGTTTCCTATGAATGCACACGATTGAAATTTGATTCGGCCACCCCCTTTCTTCAATAGGAAATCTCTCACTTGAAGAAATTTAAAGAAGTCCTTATTAGGACTATTGAATTCTAGTTTTAATTCGTCAAATGATTTAAATCCATTATTCGAAAAAAAACAGCCAAGCTGAGTGAACCCCAGATCCTTCCATTTCTTTATATAGTTATCATGAATTATCTTTGGCAGATCTGAGTTCTGATTCACGGGAGTGTAGTAAGAATAGCGACCTAGTCCTAATAGCTTTTTAACATCCCCCCAAACTTTGCTAATATTATTGATGGTCTTAAATTTGACTTTTTTAAAATACCAGTCATTAACATGTCGCCATAGGCATCCAGCGGCCCCTTCACCCAGAATAAGTTCTTGTGGTGTTAATATATTGCCACTTCCTGTGTTACCAGTTATAAGACTCAAGCTATACCTTAATACTGCGGCCCAATAATATAACTTGAAGTTGGGGAGCGCCCAACCTCCACGTTCTCTTGAGTTAGTGAGCCACCGCAATGCCCTACACGGTCGATTATATCCCCAAACAAACCTAGTAAACAATGTATCTATATTTCTAAATTCCTGTGGAGAAAATTCTAAACAAATAGCCTGAAAAAAATACAAAAACTTAGGTAAAAACAACATCTTAACTACGTTAGTTCGACCACCAATAGTTAGGTGTAGATTGTTCAATCTGGTCAGTTCTTTTTTGGTGCGTTGTATAAGCGGATCTATATTAATACTGATGATAAGCTCTATAGTAGCACAGATGCTAACCCCTAAATAAGTGGCCTTTTCAGTTACTCTAGAGTCACTCATCATAATCTTTCTATTCAACACAATCTGTGTCTTGCTTGCATTCAATTTATACCCAGAGGCTTTACCAGAGAGTAGTGCTTTGGCTTCTATCATATTTATAGCATATATAGGGTCCCCTGGGACAATGGTGATGTCATCAGCATATCCTAGACATTTTGTATCCATATCACGCACTCGGATAGGAGGGATTAATACATTATTTTCCAACCTACGAATAAATGTATCTATAAGATAGCAAATAATAGGGGTGAGCAAGGACACCCTTGTCTTGTTCCCCTGGTAATAATACAATTTTCTGACAGCATCCCATTGATCAAGACACAGGCCCTAGGGTTTATATACAACTGTTGAATTGCAGTTATAAACTTCTCACCGATACCACAATTTGCCATTGCCTCCCACAAGAACTTCCAGGAGACCCTATCAAACGCCTTCTCCGCATCTAGCAAGATTAGCGCCATAGGGTCTCCTGTAGTTCCCGTGTAGTCAAAGAGGGAAATAACTCTTTGTACGTGGTCAATAGTAGACCTTCCTGGCACAAACCCATGTTGCCTCTCAGAAACTATTTTATGGATCATAGGTGCCAGCCGTGCTGCTAATAGCTTGGAATAGATTTTGGAATCCCCATTTATCAGGGTAATTGGTCGATAAGATCCCAATTCCTGTGGATTTTTATTTTTCTTTGGAAAAACTATTATTTTAGCTAATGACCATGACCTCGGTGGGTTCCCTCCTTGCCCAATGAATTGGAAAAGTTCTGAGATAATCCCCCTAATTTGTGGCGCAAACTTTACATAGAACTCTGTGGGTATTCCATCCAAACCCGTCGCCTTACCATTAGGCATAGAGTTCCCTGATAGTAAGATTTCTTCCCACTGTATGGGGCTATCTAGTAAATCCCGATCATCTGTATCCAACTGATCTATGATAGTTAGACCCAGATATAACTCAGGTTTGCGGCCCGCAGTATCAGTTTCATGATATAAGTTCTGATAGAAATTCTGAAAAGCTGTTCTAATATCTGAAGATTCTACTCTCAGGCCAGCTGCGGGATCAATGATTTCTTTTATTAAAGTACTTGATGTTTCTTCCCGGGTTCTGACAGCTAATTGGTGACCTACCCGTTCACTTAACTCGTACGTTTTCTCTTTTTGGGAATTTGCCCTGACAATCGCCTTTTCAATTAAAATTTCCGAGATGTAGTTCTTTGCGATTGCTACCCTACTTACCACAGAATCTATTTCCCTGCCTTCATGTACTGCTTTGATCAAATCCTCCTCAGCGTTACGTAAATTATGTTCAAGAGCTATCATTTTTAACATCCTTTCTTTATTAAGCTGGAAAGAAAAACGCATAGTTTCGCCCCTGATGCAGGCCTTCATGTTATCCCACACTACATCCACTGTTGCAGACCCCATATTTTCGGACAGGAAAACCGGAATCCATGTACTCATATGTTGACAATATCCTTCGTTATGCAAGAGTGCCTTTTCAAATGTCCATGTGTTTAGCAAAGGTTTATATGCGCCACACGTAAGGCTGAGCATTAATGGATGATGATCCGAGAGGATTCCAGGTAATTTTTCTATTTGACACTCTGATTTTAATGCATTAGACATAAACATGTAATCCAGCCTTACGTGCGTGCGGGTGAGAAAAATAGGTATACCCGGGATCCCTTGGATGTTTCGCTGTCCATCCATCTACTAAACCATGTATCCCACACATATCTTTTAGTGCTTGAAAAACTTTCTGTTTCCGCCCACAAAATTTAAACTCTGGACCCATAGACCAGTCGCTAGGTAAGTGAATATTTAGATCCCCACACACTATCAATGGAAGGGGCCAATGCACAAGTTCATCAGAAACAGTGATCAGCACGTCTGGATCGTCACTAATATTTCCATAAATGGTGCAAAGTGTTAGTTTATTCTTCCCTTTGTTATATCCACACTCCGCTATAACATATCGTCTAGATTTGTCCGCAACTGATCTTAAAAACTGCAACCCTGCACCTTTTGCTAAAATCGCCACCCCCTTGATACGTGATCCTTGTGTAGTGGCGGAAATAAGGCGGTATCCGAGTGTTTGAAGTAGATGCTTTCGTGCCCCCTCGATATGTGTTTCTTGCAGACAAATAATATTGGCAGATGAAAGCTTGAGTCCCTCTGCCACTTTCTGCCTTTTCTTTACATCGTTGAGGCCACACATATTCATTGAAAGTATTTTTAATTTAGCCATAACGGTTGTTTATTATTACACAATGAGTGTTTTACATATTGCGTTCTTAAAATGGTAACTGCCGCCCAGTAATTTCTTACATTATGTTTCTCTGTGTGTACCTCAAGCCCCCGATAAACATCTTTGGATCTGGTCTCATCCCCACTCCCCCCTTCCCTCCCCCCCCCTTTACCTCCCCTTGAGGCATCCTGGGTCCTGGAGGATCCAGGTGTGGGCGTCCGTTTGGTCAGTACGCCTTCGTGCACTCCCCCCCCCGCCCCCCCCCCTGCCCCACTTGAATTTAATAGTTACATAGGGTGAAGATCTATGAAAAATGAGAATTTAACTCCAGTTATTAATAGTCATATATTATACCATATTTGATTAGTGATTGATATTCTCCCCATATTTTTCACAAAAAGATTCTTTATATAGTACATATGGTCCAATCCACATCATATCGAAAGATTTCTTTCTTGAACATTATTGATATTATTTTTTGGCGGTCTCTGAGATTTCTTTGAGGTAATTTTCAGCCTGTATTTCGCTAGTGAAGCTGCGTGTTGATCCCCTAAAGACTATTTTTAGTCGGGCAGGGTTCTGTAGAAATACTTTCGCTCCAATCTCATCGAAGGGAGTAAATAGCTGCCTAAACCTCCATCTCCTCTCGACGGTTGCGTGGGAAAAGTCTGGTCTTACAAAGAAAATGGTGCCATTAAATTCTCGCTTACTTGTAGGACGAGCTATGTCATAGATAGTGTCCCGAAGTAAAAAACTTCCAAAAAACACCAGCATTGCCCTTGGAAATTTAGATTGGTTCTGTGATTGCTTAGACTGGGTAAGAGGGAAGCGGTGGGCTCGTTGAACCTCTCTCTCCAGTTCCCAGTTTTGCAGTTCTGGGAGGGCTGTTTTAAGAAGTCTAATTACATACCCCCTTGGGTCATTGCCTTCGATGCCTTCGGGAAGCCCCAGGAAGCACAAGTTGTTTCGCCTTGATCTATTCTCCTGGTCCTCGATCTTGGTCAACAGGTCCTGTATAATTCCTTCTTGTGTTTTTCCTTGCTTCTGAAGGCAGGTGACATCCTTCTCTAGATGGTCAGTTCGTGTTTCAACTGACACCATCCTTTCTGATATCGCTAGACAAGTGCTTCCCACCTTGTTAACCGCACCTGGAAGCTTCTGGATGGCTATATTATGCTTTTGAGTGTCTATTTTAACATCTTTATGAAGTTTCCTTATGGAGCTTAGTATATCTTTCAGAGACGGTTCGACCGCTTCTCCTATTTCATCGTCTTGAGAGATGTCCAAGGTTGAGTACTCCGCACTTTCTTGAGCCAGTGCTATTTCCTTTAATTTCTTAGGTTTTAGGTTTTTTCGCGCATTGATTTGCTCTGGATTGCTTCCCTGATCAGTGGTGTCTTCATAAGTTGATTTGTTTAATTTTGTATTCCTTATTCTTCGTTTCTCAAGTTTTTTCCTAGGTGTAATTCCTTGCCCAGGATCGCTCATTTTCCTAATATCCGATCCGCCTGATATTTCTGGGGTAGATACATCTTGGTCTTGGCCTTGGTTAACATCACTTGCCTCACTGGAAGTCGAGATGCCAGTTTCGTAAATATCTGCATCATATTCATCTGAGTGTAAGTTAATTTCCAGGGAGAGTTGTTTGTCCAAGAGAGGATTCTGGGTTGAATGAGCGTTAATCCCTGGAACAAGTTTTGAACTTGCCACGCTTGCACCACTCTGTGTCGTTGAGTCCTGACCCACAGGCTCATGACTTGGCCCTGTATTCGCCCCCATTTTGGATATTGGGCTGAAGATATTTAAAATACTAGGCAGCGAGGCAGTTGATGCCCCGTCAATTTTGAATTTGCTTTCACATCCTTAATGGTTTGTAGCCGCTTTGCTTTTTTGACCATTAATTCCGTCTCTTCGGTATCTTCAAAGTCCTTCTCTTTCTGCTTGGATCTCTCCTTGACTTTTTCCTTCTTTTTCTCTAAATCCATGCCGTTAGGTTTGACTACATTTTTATCACTCTTCTCATCCTTTTCAGGCTTTTCAAAGTCTCCTTGTTGCTCGCAGCTACTCATGTTTTTGCATTTAGCTTTGTCTTTGTCTTTATGTTTCTCCTTTTCTAAGCCCCTTTTTTTGCCTCTCTCCTCCTTCTCCTTATCCTTATCCTTGACCAATTCTTTATCTTTCCCTTTGTTTTTGTCTTTATCTTGTTCTTGATCTTTATTTTTAACTTCCTTTGCTTTTGCTCCTCTTGTCTCTACTCGTCTCTGAGTTGGCTTCAATGTCTTTGATGTATGCGCATTATTATCCGGTGCATCTTGTACCTTTTCACTAAGTTCAGTTTCTTCAGTGCATTGGTCTCCTGTGTCTACCACGTGATCAGATCGTGGCATGGGTTCTTCAAATAGCAAGCTTTGATCCATGCCATTAATTTTCTCTGTCTCTATCTCTGTCTTTTTTTGCCTTGCGTTCTGTTCCATTACATTTGCCAGTTTTAATACTTTCAATGTGATCAAAGCGCTCAATATGATATATGGGTCATAAGCGCGTATTTTACGGTTTAAATGACAGAGCTGAGTCAGTTTAATAATGCTACATTCAGGTTTTCGTATTTTTTTTACCTGTTGCTTGTCAAGTTGCATGCACTCAGTAGGCGCTTTAGACCTAATTGTAGTGCTTGTAGCAAATTAAAGAAGAATTTACGTTTTTGAGCCTACCAGCTGCCTCCTTGAGGAGATGTTCAGGCAGCGAAAATAACGAAAATAGCTCTCTTGAGGTTTCCACCGAGGCCCTCTTCTCATTGTAAGCTGTAGCTTTAAGACTAGGTTCCGTTTTTTCTCCCGCTTTTTTTCTTCTGAAGCCTTTAAAACATCAGTTGTAACCACTGAACAAGTGATTAGCAGCAGAGCGATGACGAGATCAGAACCTTCCCAGCAGAGCTTGTAACCCGGCTGTGGACAAGGGAAATATTTTGGTAATCTCCGCAGTTAGCAATTAGCAATTAGCAGTTAACAGCACGGTAAGCGGTACACTCCAGCACCCCCGGACGACCTCTCAGCGCTGCCAGGCACCTTAGATCTGAAATGCCGCATATAACTGTTACAGTTCTGTTATTACCCCCAGCGGAGCTCTGAGGCGTCGCATCTTAACTTTCACCAGGGCGTTCACAGGTTCGCAGGCAGTTAATTCACGAGCAATCCACGGATAGCAGCACCAGTGCGAGAGAAAGGAGACAGGAGTATAGGCAGGGGGCGAAAGGCAGCCATCAACGAGTGCTCACAAAGTCGCAGAGCCCACAGAGTCCATAGGTATCTGCCTATATCTGTATCTGTAGTGTCCGTAGCGCCTCAGATGTCAGATTTTGCAAAACCATAAATATGCCCAGGTTTAAATCATCATCTGGAAGATGACAGACCACATCCTTGTGCCATAAAAAGTTTTCCGTTTAGTACCGTTTAATTCCGTTAAATTCATGCCATACAAGTTTTTACCCCAATTCAGTCTTAGTTCAGTCTTAGCTCAGTATAACTCAGCAACTCGATTGAACTGAACCGAGCCAGCAGGATTTTTAAACCCTCATCATCATCACCTTCATGCAGGGCTAAGGGCAGAGTTCAGGAGCAGGAAAGTGCTCAGCCAGCGACTACACATCCCGACACCATCTTGCCTCAGTTTTCCGCTGGTCGGGTCGATATGAGGGTCTATTTCGCTTCTGCTGTCTCCACCGTTACACTCTGTAAGTCATGGACCTAGAGCAGGGGTGTCCAGCATTTGCCCAGGAAGACTCGATCAATGCCACATTTTTTTTAGGACAACCACTGACAACATAAATTGTACCTTCTCCTGAGAATAAATTCTCCTGACCCGTGTGCCCAGGCCCAGTTTGGGCTGGACTGTTCCCATGAGGCACAGGGTCAGACTGATTTGCATATAGCCATGTCTGAACTGGGGTGGCAGAGTGGCCTAAAGAACGGTGATGAATTAAACCCAGATCTTTTGACTGGGTGTGAGTGCTTGATTGATTCAGATGCTCCGTCCATCACCACCCCCTTTTGTACCGCTTTTGGCCGCCATAAGTGTGGCAGGGTATGCTCAGACGTGAGTCCCTTGCTCACTTTGCCACTGGATTCAAGCAAACCCGGCTGAAGGCGGCTGGAATGCCAGAAACCGGTCCTCGGAAGCTTGTTTCCGGTCCAGGGAAGACATGGCTTGGCAGTTCGGGCTGGACTGTTCCCATGAGGCACAGGGTCAGACTGATTTGCATATAGCCATGTCTGAACTGGGGTGGCAGAGTGGGCTAAAGAACGGTGGTGGATTAAACCCAGATCTTTTGACTGGGTGTGAGTGTTTGATTGATTCAGATGCTCCGTCCATCACCATTCCCTTTTGTACCGCTTTTGGCCGCCATAAGTGTAGCAGAGTATGCTCAGACGTGAGTCCCTTGCTCACTTTGCCACTGGATTCAAGCAAGCCGGGCTGAAGACGGCTGGAATGCCAGAAACCGGTCCTCAGAAGCTTGTTTCCGGTCCAGGGAAGACATGGCTTGGCAGTTCGGGCTGGACTGTTCCCATGAGGCACAGGGTCAGACTGATTTGCATATAGCCATGTCTGAACTGGGGTGGCAGAGTGGGCTAAAGAACGGTGATGGATTAAACCCAGATTCTTTGACTGGGTGTGAGTGTTTGATTGATTCAGATGCTCCGTCCATCACCACCCCCTTTTGTACCGCATTAGACTGCAGAGCCCATGCAGAGACGGCACAACATTAAAGGAAAATGGGTTTGAAAATGGCTTCTTAGTTCTTTTAGTGAACGGGGAGACTTAAGTTGGCAAAATAGCTCTTTGCCTGTAGCATGGACTGAGGCTCCAGCAGACCTCCTCTTGCGCTGCCGAACCAAAGAGATGATTTACTCAAGTCATTCGATTCAAATGCTGATATTCAGCATCACTCGACCTTCTCCCAAAACCCAGGAAATAAAAATGTCACATGCGTCAGGACACCCCGGACCGACATCTGAAGACCGGAAGTGTCTGCGGAAATACGAGAGGTCTGGTCGCCCTGGCACAGGTCCAGCACTTGGGAAGCAAAGATGGGAACCCCTAATGTAGGAAGTAAGCAAGGGGAGGTAATTTTCTCGCTGTTTGGCAGCCTGCGGGGAGCTCTACAAATTTGCATCCAGAAATGGGCCTAGGAGCACTGGCAGTCATCGTCATCATCTCGTCGTCTGAAGTGTGAGGTGTGTGGGGCCATGCAAATTACGGACAACAATTTCAATCGGACTCACCCACCAACCTTGCCAACAAATGTGTCTAATTTACTGGGGGTGACTGCCGTTCTGAGCTGTTTATTTCTTGGGCATACATTGCGGTTTGTTTTGTACTGCTTTGGCTCCACCAAGTGGTCAAGAGGTGCAATGAATATGAAATTCAGTGACACTCGGTTTAAACCGGGTCAGCTGATTTTCATCCGGTAGTGTACTGTCGGGGACAGTCAGTTTTAACCGATTTCCGAACACCCTAATTATAAAGATGAGCGTCATTATATTGTATTCTTGGAATGTGGTTACGATGTATGATTTTGTGAAAACTCTCAATAAACAAAATTAAAAAAATTAAATAAATAAAAAATAAAAAAAAGTCCCAGTAGATCAGAGGGGTCCCTACGTCGATGCAAACGTCTTGGGTTCTAATGATCGCTTTTTGGTTGATACAGGAGCTACTCTTAGTGCTCCGTCTAAACAATTGGTTCCTAGGGCTCCCCTGTCTGGCGCAATGATAACATCGATAGGATTCGATGGGACACCTTACCTTAGTCCACTGTCACAGCCACTTGCATTTAGACTTGATAAATTCACTGCAGCATGTCCATTTCTGCTTTCTACTAACACCCCGGTCCTCCTACTGCAACTACATTCAGCGTGATTGATTTTAAAAATGCAGTTTCTCAATACCTATTCCTCCTGAAAGCCATTATTTGTTCGTTTTCACTTTGAATAATCGATCCTTCAGATTTTGTAGAGCTCCACAAGGGTATACAGAGAGTCCTAGCATTTATAGACAGGCATTGAAAAGGCAGCTTGATTCTTTCCCTGTGCCGAAAGAGGTGGCCCTTATTCAATATGTCATTGACATCTTGTTGGCTGCTGATACCCCTGAACAGTGTGAAGAATGAATATTGTCATTGCTCTCATTCCTTGCATCTCATCATCACAAAGTCTCTCGGAGAAAATTGCAATATTGTAGACAGCAGGTTACCTACGTAGGTCACCTCCTGTCTAAGGAGGAATGTGCACTCACACCAGATCGGATTCAAGCTATTTTGGATACGACTGTGCCCTGTACTCAGAAGGATGTTTGTGCACTGATTGGCCTTCCTTCTTTCTGTAGGCAGGGGATCCCTAGATTTTCTCACATTGTTAAACCCTTGTTGGCCCTTTTGACTAAAGACACCCCAATGCCCCTCCCATGACTACTGAATGCCAGAATGCTTTCCAACAGTTACGTTATGCGCTTTGTTCAGCACCAGTATTAGGAACTCCAGCCTACTCTAAGGCCTTCACACTCTATGTACACAAGAGGGATGGTTGTGCTCTCTCGGTTTTAACCCTGACACACGGTGATAAGCAGCGTCCTTGTGCATATTTCTCCGCTGTCCTTGATCCAGTCACTCGTGCGTTGCCTGGGTGTTTTCGAGCGGTAGCAGCGACAGATGTGTCCATATGTCAGAGTGAGGAAATAGTCTTGTCACACAGATTGCTTGTGTTAGTGCCCATTTCAGTTGACGCCCTGTTAAACCAAACGAAAACACAACATTTGACTAGTGCTCGCTTGACAAGTTATGTTTGACATTTTTGGCCCCTCATAACACATTGAAAAGATGTTCGACCCTAAATCCTGCTACACTATTGCAATTTACAGCTACTCAGCCCCACTCACAAGAGGCTCATGACTATATATACACCTTACTGAAGAACAAACAAAGTGTTGTGTTGACCTACAAGATACGCCCCTTTCTAGTGTTGACGGGGAACTGTGGGTTGACGGGTTCTGCTTGAAATTGCCTGATGGCATGACATCTGCTGCCTACGCGATTACAACACTTTAGACTGTGGTTGAGAGCTGCATCCCACAGAAGTCAGCTCAGGCAGCTGAATTGATAGCGCTAACAAGAGCATGTGAGCTTAGCACAGATCTGTTTGTTAACATCTACACCAGGGGTCCCCACACCAGTCCTGGAGGGCCAGATCCATGCCAGATTTTTAAAATTACTACATTTATCTCAATGGGGATATCCAAAAAATCTGGCATGGATCGGCCCTTCAGGACCGGTTTGGAGACCCCTGATGTACACCAATAGCCAATATGCTTTTGGAGGGGCTCACGATTTGGGGCACCTCGGGAAGGAAAGAGGCTTTCTTACATCACGGTATACACTCAAAATATCGAGTAAAAAATATAGAATTGCACTAATATCGATTAAAAATATAGAATGAACAGAATATCGAATGGACAGAATATAGACCACAAAAATATCGAATGGACAGAATATAGACTACAAAAGTATCGATTTTGAGGTAAGTAAGTTAATATCGATTTACATAAATATAGAAAGTCAAAATATCGAAGTATATAATATAGATGTTAAATATATCGATTTTTTAATATCTAATTTTTAAAGGGTTTTTTATGTTAGTAAATGTGTGAAAAGTATATTTATTTTATAATTTATTTTAAGTAATGAATTTTATGGTATTTAATTTTTGCATAATTTAATTCTGTAGCGGGTTGTGGGTTTATAGGGGAATAGGGTGGGAAGTATTTTAATTATAATTGATTAAATGTTTTACTTTATTTATTGGTATTGATCCTGAATTAATTGGTAATTAATTTTTAAGTGGTAATTAATTCAATATTAATTGGTCATTAATTTTTATTAATCGATTAATTGATAATTATGTTAATTTTGTTAATTTATTTACTGTAGCGGGTTGTGGGTTTATAGGGGAATAGGGTGGGAAGTAATTTAAATGTAATTATTTAAATTTTTAAATATATTTATTGTATTTATTTTTAAATAATTGTCAATTATTTTTCAATTGTTAATTAATTGTAAATTGGTAATTCATTTGTATTATTAGGTAATGATTTTTAATACATATTTTTTATTTGTATTTTTAATTGATTAATTATTATATTATATTGGTAATTATTTTTAATTCATTTGTAATTGGTATTAATATATATATATTTTTTTAATTAATATATGAAGTATTTACTTTCCCTACTGTTGCACTGACTGGAGTGAGAATAGTAATTTTTTACCCCTACGCTATCCAACGCTTTCCCTACTGTTGTACTCTCTGGAGTGGGAATAGTAATTTTGACCCTCCCGCTATCCAACGCTTTCCCTACTGTTGCACTCTCTGGAGTGGGAATAGTAATTTTTACCCCTACGCTATCCAATGCTTTCCCTACTGTTGCACTCTCTGGAGTGGGAATAGTAATTTTGACCCTCCCGCTATCCAACTCTTTCCCTACCTTTGCACTCACTGGAGTGGGAATAGTAATTTTTACCCTCCAGCTATCCAATGCTTTCCCTACTGTTGCACTCTCTGGAGTGGGAATAGTAATTTTTACCCTCCCGCTATCCAACGCTTTCTCTACTGTTGTACTCTCTGGAGTGGGAATAGTAATTTTGACCCTCCCGCTTTCCAACGCTTTCCCTACTGTTGCATTCTCTGGAGTGGGAATAGTAATTTTTACCCCTACGCTATCTAACACTTTCCCTACTGTTGCACTCTCTGGAGTGGGAATAGTAATTTTTACCACTACGCTATCCAACGTTTTCCCACTGTTGCACTCTATGGAGTGGGAATAGTAATTTTGACCCTCCCGCTATCCAACGCTTTCCCTACTGGTGCATTCTCTGGAGTGGGAATAGTAATTTTTACCCTCCCGCTATTCAATGCTTTCCCTACTGTTGCACTCTCTGGAGTGGGAATAGTAATTTTTAACCCTACGCTATCCAACACTTTCCCTACTGTTGCACTCACTGGAGTGGGAATAGCAATTTTTACCCCTACGCTATCTAACGCTTTCCCTACTGTTGCACTCACTGGAGTGGGAACAGAAATTTTTACCCTACGCTATCCAACGCTTTCTCTGTTGCACTCAATGGAGTGGAAATAGTAATTTTTACCCCTACGCTATCCAACGCTTTCTCTACTGTTGCACTTACTGGAGTGGGAATAGTAATTTTTACCCCTACGCTATCCAACGCTTTCCCTACTGTTGCTCTCACTGGAGTAGGAATAGTAAT
Source organism: Lissotriton vulgaris (assembly GCF_964263255.1). Lineage (NCBI taxonomy): Eukaryota > Metazoa > Chordata > Amphibia > Caudata > Salamandridae > Lissotriton > Lissotriton vulgaris. The sequence goes on along the minus strand of NW_028251140.1, from coordinate 39,413 downwards.
TTTTACCCCTATGCTATCCAACGCTTTTCCTACTGTAGCACTCTCTGGATTGGGAATTGTAATTTTTGCACCCCTACGCTATCCAAAGCTTTCCCTACTGTTGCACTCACTGAAGTGGGAATAGTATTTTTACCCTCCCACTATCCAACGCCTTCCCTACTGTTGCACTCTCTGGAGTGGGAATAGTCATTTTTACCCCTACGCTATCCAACGCTTTCTCTGGTGTTGCACTCTCTGGAATGGGAATAGCAATTTTGCCCTCTACGCTATCCAACGCTTTCCCTACTGTTTCACTCTCTGGAGTGGGAATAGTAATTTTTACCCTCTCGCTATCCAACGCTTTCCCTACTGTTGCAATCTCTGGAGTGGGAATAGTCATTTTTAACCCTACGCTATCCAACGCTTTCCCTACTGTTGCACTCACTGGAGTGGGAATACTAATTTTTACCCCTACGCTATCCAACGCTTTCTCTACTGTTGCACTCAATGGAGTGGGAATACTAATTTTTACCCCTACGCTATCCAACGCTTTCTCTACTGTTGCACTTACTGGAGTGGGAATAGTAATTTTTACCCCTATGCTATCCAACGCTTTCCCTACTGTAGCACTCTCTGGATTGGGAATTGTAATTTTTACCCCTACGCTATCCAACGATTTCCCTACTGTTGCACTCACTGAAGTGGGAATAGTAATGTTTACCCTCCCACTATCCAAAGCCTTCCCTACTGTTGCACTCTCTGGAGTGGGAATAGTCATTTTTACCCCAACGCTATCCAACGCTTTCTCTGCTGTTGCACTCTCTGGAATGGGAATAGCAATTTTGCCCTCTACGCTATCCAACGCTTTCCCTACTGTTTCACTCTCTGGAGTGGGAATAGTAATTTTTACCCTCTCGCTATCCAACGCTTTCCCTACTGTTGCACTCTCTGGAGTGGGAATAGTAATTTTTACCACTACGCTATCCAACGCTTTCCCTACTGTTGCAATCTCTGGAGTGGGAATAGTCATTTTTACCCCTACGCTATCCAACGCTTTCCCTACTGTTGCACTCTCTGGAGTGGGAGTAGTAATTTTTACCCCTACGCTATCCAAAGCTTTCCCTACTGTTACACTCTCTGGAGTGGGAATAGTAATTTTGACCTCTACGCTATCCAACGCTTTCTCTACTGTTGCACTCTCTGGAGTGGGAATAGTAATTTTGACCTCTACGCTATCCAACGCTTTCTCTACTGTTGCACTCTCTGGAGTGGGAATAGTAATTTTTACCCTCCCGCTATCCAACGCTTTCCCTACTGTTGCACTCTGGAGTGGGAATAGTAATTTTTACCCCAACGCTATCACACGCTTTTCCTACTGTTGCATTCACTGGAGTGGGAATAGTACGTTTTACCCTCCCGCTATCCAACGCTTTCCCTACTGTTGCATTCACTGGAGTGTGAATAATAATTTTTACCCCTACGCTATCCAACGCTTTCTCTACTGTTGCACTCATTGGAGTGGGAATAGTAGATATTACCCCTATGCTATCCAACGCTTTCCCTACTGTTGCACTCTCTGTAGTGGGAATAGTAATTTTGATCCTTCCGCTATCCAACGCTTTCCCTACTGTTGCACTCTCTGGAGTGGGAATAGTAATTTTACCCCCCCACTATCCAATGCTTTCCCTACTGTTGCACACTCTGGAGTGGGAATAGTAATTTTCACCCCTACGCTATCCAAAGCTTTCCCTACTGTTGCACTCTCTGGAGTGGGAATAGTAATTTTTACCCCTACGTTATCCAACGCTTTCTCTACTGTTGCACTCGCTGGAGTGGGAATAGCAATTATTACCCCTACGCTATCCAACGCTTTCTCAACTGTTGCACTTACTGGAGTGGGAATAGTAATTGTTACCCCTACGCTATCCAACGCTTTCCCTACTGTTGCACTCACTGGAGTAGGAATAGTAATTTCTACCCCTATGCTATCCAACGCTTTCCATACTGTTGCACTCACTGGAGTGTGAATAATAATTTTTACCCCTACGCTATCCAACGCTTTCCCTACTGTTGCACTCACTGGAGTAGGAATAGTAATTTCTAGCCCTATGCTATCCAACGCTTTCCATACTGTTGCACTCACTGGAGTGGGAATAGTAATTTGTACCCTCCCACTATCCAACGCCTTCCCTACTGTTGCACTCTCTGGAGTGGGAATAGTAATTTTTACCCCTACGCTATCCAACGCTTTCCCTACTGTTGCACTCTCTGGAGTGGTAGTAGTAATTTTTACCCCTACGCTATCCAACCCTTTCCCTACTGTTGCACTCTCTGGTGTGGGAATAGTAATTTTGACCTCTACGCTATCCAACGCTTTCCCTACTGTTGCACTCTCTGGAGTGGGAATAGTAATTTTTACCCTCCCGCTATCCAATGCTTTCCCTACTGTTGCACTCTCTGGAGTGGAAATAGTATTTTTTATCCCTACGCTATCCAACGCTTTCCCTACTGTTGCACTCACTGGAGTGGGAATAGTAAGTTTTACCCTCCCGCTATCCAACGCTTTCCCTACTGTTGCACTCACTGCAGTGTGAATAATAATTTTTACCCCTACGCTATCCAACGCTTTCTCTACTGTTGCACTCACTGGAGTGGTAATAGTAAATTTTACCCTTTCCGCTATCCTACGGTAAAAATATTTTATATTTTTTATTAATATTACTTTCATATATATATATATGTATTAATAAATCAATTTGTATGTTTTTTTTAACTTACATTAATTATTTAATAATTTTAAAGTTATTTAAGTATTTTAAGTATGTTAAAGTTAATGATATTTATTATTTCATTAATTTTTAATTACTTTAAAGCATTTAAAAACAAATCGAAATTTTGACTAACTATATTTTTTACATCGATATTTTTGATTCGATATTTTTGTACTTACCTGTTTGGAGATAGGAAGTCGATATTTTGGCATTCTATATTTTTTACTCGATATTATGGTAGTTCTATATTTTTGGCATCGATATTGTTTCAGTGATCCTTACATCACATAGGATATAAATTGTGCATGGGCAATTAGTACATAATCTTCTTACTGCCTAGAAATATCCTAAGAAACTAGCGTTTGTAAAGTGTAGTGCACGCAAGTAAGTGACTGATAAAATAGGACAGGGCAATGCATTTGCGAATCACACAGCTCGTGAGACTGCAATGCAGCGAAGTACTACATCTATGTGCGTGGTCAAGTCACAAGCTGAACATTGGCATTATGCAAGGCAAGAGGTGCTGGACATGCAACGATCTGCCTCTGCTGATGAATCAGACCAATGGTCTCAGGAAGGAACATTGGATGAGGACGGCTGTTGGAGTAATAAAGAAATGACCAAGTGGAGATTGCCCACAGCCTATTTACATCCTATGATTCACATGGCACATGGGCCGGCACATGTTGGTGCATCCGCAAAAGCAAAGCTACTTATGCAAGTTTGGGATCATCCAGATATTGCTGGAACACCTAAAAAAAATAGTCCAGTTTTGTCTGATTTGTCTCCAGTATAATCCTGGAAAGGTTACACAAACAAGGGTTTGCCATGCCTACTGCACCTTTTGAGGTTCTGCAAATGGACTACATCCAGCTTGAACGCTGTAATAATCTGAAGTATGTCTTAAAGGTGGTCTGTGCCTTAAGTAAGTGGATAGAGGCATACGCTACCAAAGATAATACAGCTGTTACTACAGCAAAGGTGCTCCTAAAGGAGTTTTTCCCCCGATTTGGCGTTTGTCGAATTTTGTGGAGTGACAACGGACCCCATTTCTTGGGGCAAGTTGTTGAGTATGTCTTGAAAGGATTGGGTATTAAGCAGAATTTTCATGCAGCTTTTCACCCACAATCAGCAGGGCTAGTGGAACGATATAATTCTACTCTCAAGCTTAAGTTAGTCAAAATCCAAGGTTCCACATCTCTTAAATGGCCTGATGGACTGCCCCTAGCTTTGCTTTCCATTAGATCGATACCACATACACGATCTGGCCTCACACCATGTGAGGTGTTTTTTTGGGAGGCCAATAAATATTTAGGGGATTCCTAAGCCACACCCTATACATGATGTACCTTATGTATTGATGTGCGACTATTTGTCTCAGTTGACTGACAGCTTGCTTTATATTAATCAACCGGTTCGAGAAGCTCTTCCTGACAGGTCGCAAGGTGACGGTCATGATCTGCGGCCCAGTGACCAGGTGATGGTGAAGGTGTCCCAGAGGTCGAGCAGCCTGGAGCCTCGGTGGTGGGGACCTGAGAAAGTTGTTCTGGCAACCAGAACTGCAGCTCGATTGACCGATTGGAAGAACTGGGTACATTCTACCCATTGCAAATGGGTGCAGTCCGCCTTGGTAGAACCTGCTGCGCTGAACACAGCGATATCCTGAACACTGAGGGAGGCCAAGCTACGTCATCTGAAGAACCTGAGTAAGTCTTCCCGGACCACACGATTCCTGGTACATCTCGAAATCAGCTGCGACCCCAGAAGAAAAAAGACACTTCATTGTTGAAAAAGACTGTTTGAGCCACTGTCCTGGGTTAGTGAAAGTCTGAGTAGCAAAGGGGAAGTGATACTCGTCTCAACCTCAGTGAGGAAGCCAACGGCTGCCCAGGACCTTAGGGCACCATCTGTTTAGTTTTCCAACATCGAGATGAACATGCCTGCAGAAAAAGAAATCAATTGCTGCAAGAGGCTGTGATCGAAAGAGTATGTTCATTATTGGACTCACTTTGATTGTTGTCATCATTGCTACAATAACATGGGTTGCAGAGGGAGTACCTCCTGCTCGAAATCTACTGATTGCTACTACTCCTGTCCCCATTGAGCACCACTACTACACTTTCCATTATCACCGACAGACTTATCTCAACAATACGTACATTCAAATGTTGCATCACACCCACAATGCTATGAACATTACCAACTGTTGGGTGTGCAGAATGATGCCAGCTCATCTGAAAAATGGAGGCACGCCTTTCATTCCTCTGCTGTTTTCACACAATGGTTCTTGTAGGGCCTGGTTTGCGCTACTAAGGGCTTCTAAAGTTGCTAACATTACTGAAGCTGATGTAGGTGGACTGAATGTCCATTAAACAGGGTTTGTTACCCTGATGAGGAAGGAGATCCACAAGCTAAAGGAACTGTATGGGAAATGGAGGAGTATTGCCAAGGAAATTCCCCCACACGCTATGTTTTCCCAAACACTCGAACTTTCAAGGGGAATGGATTTCCTGCTATAGCAGTAACTAGAGCTCGAGCAGACCTTTGTGTGAGCAGTATTGGCAGTATTCCTGTGGGGTAAAGTGACTTTACTATAGTGTTAAATGTTACTGGAACGAACAATAGTAGTTTTTGGTCATCACATAACACTTATTTTATTTGTGGAAGTAAAGGTTATTATCACTTACCTATTGGGTGGTCAGGTAGCTGCTACATGTCCTTTTTCCTACCACCTGTGTTTTTGGCTCCTGCATCCTACCACAAAGACTATAAACTGTATAATGGCATATCTAAGAACTGATATAAGAGGACAATAAATCATGATGAGGTGGATCAAACTGATACTGCACTGCAGCAGTACGCTGACTTTAATTTGGGGCTATTCTTCTTTGTTGGTGCCGCCTTAAACAGCAGAAAAATCAGGTGCGTGACTCGTGTTGGAGAGGCTGTAACCAATCAGACAGCCATGGCACTTGGAAATATCACGCAATACCTACAAATTGCGAGAATTGTGGTGCTCCAAAACAGGATGGTTCTTGACGTCAACCTGGCCAATCGTGGTGGAGCATGCCACATCATTGGGAGCAGTTGCTGCGTGTATATCCCTGACCACGCCCCTTCAGTTTTTAAGACTATTTCCAAACTGCATAAAATAGCCACTGAAATCCACCAGGATTCAAGAACATGGACCTTGACTGGATCGCTGAGAACAATGTTTACTGTATTGGGCTGGAAGTTATTATTAGCCTTATGTATATTTGTTGTGACCCTTTTTTCCTGCTTCCTCTGAATACAATGTGGCCCAATGCTCTATTACTTACTGGTAATCTTCATTACTCTGGGTCCCGTTGTCCTCGCCCCATTCATTGACAAAGTGGAGATAACCATCTCCTGACAGAATAAAAGACCAGAGGAATACTGGGACCGTAATACTGCCCCTCCCACCGGGAGTACATAAGCAATACTTACCCAGCATCCCTCCTTTACAACCAAGCCCACACAGGAAGGCCGGCCACCAGGGAGGGAGGGAGGGGCGTATGAATGGGACGAGGACAACAGGACCCAGAGTAATGAACATTACCTGTAAGTAATAGAGCATTACCCCAAGGTCCCTTATGGCCTCGTCCCATTCATTGACAAAGTGGAGAATACCGAAGCAGACAAGCATTGGCATAGCCAGTAGGTCTCGCTTTTGGGACCTTATAAGTATTTAGTTATGCAGCACAATATCCTTGGTGCAACAACATTAACTGTTGCATGGTTAAACACTTATAAGATCCCAAGCATCCCCAAAGATGTGCAATATGGCTGCAGTGTATTTAAAATAAAAAAAAGTCTTTGACATGGCTGGCCGCATCATTATTTAGGCACACACACCCAATCATGTGTGAGCCTTCAAAATTCTGGGGTGTCTTTTTCTTGTTTTTAGTTACCAAATGAGTTAGGCCAGTAACTAAAAATAAAATAAAGTGTGCAAAAGGTCTTTTTTAAAGCAGGCAGGGGAGTAGGAGCAATGGGGGGGGGGGGGCAGAAGTAAAACGGAGGAGGGCGGGGGATGCTGCACCAACAACAGACGCTAAACCAACACAGGACGCTGAACCAACACATGGGAAACCTGGGTGAATGCCGGAGCAACATAGGGACGGACGGGGGGCTACAACAAAGCAACATGGGGCACATAAGCAAAATGGGAGATGGCCTGAGGAGGTGGAAGTAAGACAGAGGAGGCCTAGAGGAAGCAAGAGCAACACAAAAGTTGAGGGAAGCAACGCAGAGCTCAAGGGGAGAGAAGTACACAAGGAAGACTTCTCGAAAACACATTCACTCTCATGGAGTGCGTAACACAAAAGAAACAAGCAGAAGACTGTTATTTCACATGCAGTTTTATTAGAGATTGTAAATGAAACTGTAAATAGAAGAAAGGCAGAGGACGGAATGTGCACAGCTGCTGGACAATTTTGTGCTAGTTGTGAGAAAGTTTACACGGGTGCCTTACAGTTCTGCAGTGGCATTTGCGGTAATGCACAGTACAAAAATATTTCTCTGAAAGACAACATTTTGGACCAACTTGTGGAATAAAATGTTGGATCAAGACTGGTACAACCTTTTCCTATGTCATTGCGAAATCGCACATCACTGAGCAACTTATGCAAAGAGGGCATAATACTAATTCTTCATTTCGTGCAGTGTGTTTGGCAACTTATTACAGTTTAGACTTGTGCAGGAAGTAGATGTCACCACAATGGTCCAATGTTTCAAAACACAAGATTTTAAAAGAACGTCAGCTTGTCCCGACTGACATTTGGTAAAATGGCGGCCCCTTCACAATTAAAAGGATGCTTATGGGAGGGAGAGAGAGGGAAGTTAGCTGCGCGCGGGGGCCGATCGGGCAGCATATTTACGACCACCTGTAATGTCATGGCTGGATACTCCTTTGCAGCTATCCGGATTGTTCTGCTTTCCACGGATTAGTATTGGGAAGATGCCCAAGGGCGCATGGAGGAACCAATAAACTAGGAGCCACAGCCCTAAATAATAGATGGGGCAGGAGAAGCAGGCTCCTCGGAGCCATCGACCAACGGTCTCAGATCTCCCCAGAGAAAGAGGGATTGTTTGTATACTCATTCTGTGAGCCCAATAGAAAGGGGGCAGCAAACACTCCGTTTCAGATCTCTGACGATCAAAAGACTCCTTCAGGTCTACCCAAGATTCAGTGGTTCGAGTAAGAAATTCAGAGGAAACATGACACAGTTGCATGCACATTTAATTCATGTATGACCCATAAGTGAAAAGCACTCGCCAAGGAGGCTTAAATGCAGGACCCGGTCGGCATTTGAAAGTCATGATGTTAAACAGAAGTCAGAGCAACAAAAAAAAATACACTTACCAAAAACTGGAAGCAAACAAGCATTGTAAAAGCGGGCCGAGAAAGTTATCGCGATCAAGCGCGGCGAGCGATGCGCCTAATGAGCATGACGAGGAAAGCCATATGGCGCCTCTGCTCGTAAGCGCGCGCCCGCGCACAAGCTGTAGGCCGGGGATGGTAGCATTTTTTTAAGCCCTTACTAAAAAGTCTCGCCAGATCAGCACATGCGCTTGATCAGGCGAGACCTAAAAAAACGGCCTTCCGAACCAGCAAGCAAACCCAGGAGACCCCACCAAGGTAGAACCCTGAGGGAGCAAAAAAGGGGGAACCACAGGAGACAACCGGCCAGCAAGCCAGGACCCGCCAGAAAGGGACACAACCAAGGACCGGAAAGCGAGCCAAGGAGAACAGAAGGCCACAGCCCAAAAAAGGAGGCAGCCAACCAGAAAAAACTGAAACAACCCAGGTCCCAGGAAAAAACGACCAGAGCCGCCAAAAACAACCACCAAGCACCCAGCCCAGAAGGAGAAGTCACAACGAGATCCCAGGAGCAGGCCAAGCCACAGAAAGCCGGGAAACCAGGAACAGAAACCCAGGAACCCGGCTGCACCAGGCCCAAAAAGTTAGAGTGCTACAGACCCACCAGGAAAAGGCCGCAAACTGAACCAGGGCCGACATCTAACCGCAGCAGGAGCAGCGGAAAGACCCCAGGGAGCACTGCACCCCGGACCAAGAGCCAACTTGGCCGGCCCCACCCAACACCGGAGAGGAGAACAGAGCAGGAGACGGCCGGAACAAAAAGGCCATAGGCCAAGAAAACCGCCGGAAGCCAGAACTGAAGACAAGCAAACCGCTGAAGCAGGAGGACCCCAGCCCACCCAGCATCCGGAAGAAGCCACACAGGGCACAGGCCGAAGCACAGGGCAGGAGGCAGACCGAGCACAGCCCACAACCGCCGGACCATACTCCGAAACCTAACCGCAGCCTTGGAAAACCCAGCAGAAGCAGGCAGAAAAAACTCAGGCACCTAACCAGGGGCGAAGCAAACCCGTGAAGAGAACAGCCGGCAAGAGCAGGCCCAGAAGGGCACACAAGGGCAGGGAGGACACCACTGGAGCGCCAGGCCTGAATACCCAGAGCGCACAGGCACGGATGCCGGGCCGAAGAAGGCGGCCCCCCAACCAGGGACCAGGCAGGCCCTGACCCCGACAAACGACAGAGACAAGAATCCCACCGGGAGCAACCGCACCAGGAACCCAGGCGAACCCCCAACATGGAGAACAGCAGCAGCTCGCATCTCGGACCGCCAGGGACCACCCAAAAGAGAACCAAAGCAGCGAAACGCCACACAGATCGCACTCCAGGGGGGGGAACGGGAGAAAGAAGAACAACCCCCCCAGCCCAAGGCACCCCACCACGCTAGGGCAGAAATAACCACCCCGGGCGCCAGGCACACCGGGGGCAGAAAACCCAACCCACAGCTGACAGCCAGGCCGCGAGAGGGCCGGAGCAACAAGGCCTCCAACGGACCACCAGAGGCAAACCCCAAGGAAAAAACACAGCCCATGACAGACCCCAACCAAGCAGGAGCTCCCCAAACCCAAAGGCCAGACAATGCTAGGAGCAGGCAGGGAGGGACGACCCGAGGCCAGACCAGAAGCCCCGGCCACAGACAGCCACAACCGGCCCCAAGGGTACAACCTGCAAAAGGAAGCTCAAAGAGCGGGAACAGAACCAGAAGAGGACCGGCGTCGCACACCAGCCCCAGCTGAGAAACAGGAGGAGACAGGCACATGCAGAAGCAGCCAGCGCACTGGAGGCCGCATGAGGAGCAGCCCCCAACCGAGCAGCACCGCCAGCGGAAAACCTGGAGAAAGGCAAACTCGGAGCCAAGGAGTAGGGCACGGTCAGGACCCAACGAAGCAAGCCAAAGGAGGGGAGGGAAGGAGTAGTTTCTTACCTGTAACTCCAGTTCTGTAGTAGGAGTATCATTGTTATAGTCATAATCTAGTGAATAGTCCCGCTCATGTGCCGGGACCCCGGAGCAATCAAAAATAATCTCTTAAACTGTCTTCTTTGCAGTACTGCATAGACACTTAGGAGAGAATTAAAGACAGATAATGCAGCCTATACATGCAAGGCTACACTGTCCAGTACTTCAACTAGAAATGCAAAGGATATTCCACCAATATCACATTCAAACCGGTCTGCCATGTTACACCATGGAAAACACTTCACCCTTCACCAAATCCTTGGAATGATAGAGAGGAAGGACAGGAAAGACAAGCCCCATAGGCTGCCATTATGTGGCTTAAAAAGGGAAACTGTGCCTTTCAGGAATTTTCCAGAACTCTCCTGGTATCCCAGAATGCACAGCAACTCCCTCCACTTTCAGTTCTTTTTGGAGGTGTATACAGCTAGACCTGTAGCATTCATCATATTATTCTTATCTCCACCGGGGAGGAGGGCGGGCGCTTATGACTATAACAGAGATACCCCTACTACAGAACTGGAGTTACAGGTAAGAAACTACTCCTTCTGTAGTAGGGGATCTCTGTGTATAGTCATAATCTAGTGAATAGAATGGCAAGCCCATCCAAACATAACCCGGCGGTGGAGAAAAATAAGGCAACACCACTACTGTGCAAACAGATTTCTCAACGAAGCCTGCCCAACCTGAGCATCTGCTCTGGCATCCGAGTCCAGACAGTAATGCTTAGCAAAGGTATGGACCGACTTCCAAGTGGCAGCCTTGCAGATCTCTGCAATGGGAACATTACGAAGCAAAGCTGTTGTAGCCGCTTTGCCCCTGGTGGAATGAGCCTTACGCTTACCCCCTAAGTTCTTATTCGTTTTCTGATAACAGAGCTGGATACAAGACACAATCCACCTAGAGATGGACTGTTTCGAAGTAGCCAGACCAGTCCTAACCGACCCATAGTTGACAAACAATTGGTCGGATCTGCGAATGTCTTTGGTTTTATCCAGATAGAATTTCAACACCCTTCTGACATCCAGGGAATGAAGAGACCTTTCCGCGGCAGTGGAAGGATTCTGGAAAAAAGTTGGTAAAGTTATAGTCTGTTTAACATGAAAATCAGAAATCACCTTGGGAAGGAACTTAGGGTGAGTACGCATAACAACCTTAGCAGCATGAAACACAGTATAAGGTTCTTGGCAACACAATGCCTGAATCTCACTCACCCTGCGGGACGATGTAATGGCCACGAGGAACGCCGCCTTCCAAGACAGGTGCTGCAGTGAAGCCTTGTGAATAGGCTCGAAAGGTTCCTTTATCAGCCTGGACAGCACCACATTCAATTCCCATGCAGGTGAAGGCAGCCGAACAGGAGGGAACACCTTCTTCAACCCTTCCAAAAAATCCTTAATCACAGGAATCTGGAAGAAGGATGTCTGAGAAGGGCCTTTTCTGTAAGCAGTCAATGCAGCCAGATGAACCTTAATGGAATGGAAATTGAGTCCAGACTGAGCTAGATGCAGTAGGTATGGAAGGATGACATCCTCCTTGCAGGTCGTCGGATCATAGTTCTTAGACATGCACCAGATGCAGAATCTCTTCCATTTGTAAGCATAAGAGGTCCTAGCAGACGGACTCTTAGCCTTCTTCAGTATATCCATTCAATCCTCAGGAAGATTCAAATGGCCATATTGCACTATCTCAGGAGGCATGCCGCCAAACTCAAGGATGAGAGGTTGGGGTGCACCATCTGCCCCCAGAACTTCGTGAGAAGGTCCGGCAGACACTGCAGCCGCCGATGAGGTAGGATCGACCGGTGAAGCAGGTCCGTGAACCACCACTGCCTGGGCCATTCCGGAGCAATGAGGATCATCCGCGCCCGGGACTTGGCCAGCTTGATGAGCACCGCCGGAATCAGGGGAATGGGTGGAAAAGCGTACAGAAAGCTGTTCGACCAGCTGATTCATAACGCGTTCCCCAGAGTACCCGGCTGATAATACCTCGAGGCGAAGTCGCGGCATTTTCTGTTTTTGGTGGTGGCGAACAGATCCACGTCTGGAGTGCCCCACATGGCGAAGACGTCACCGAGAACCTCGTCGTTTATGACCCACTCTTGGTTTTCCTGAAGCATTCTGTTGAGGGCGTCCGCCTGAACATTCTGCACACCTGGCAGATGAGTCGCCGTTATTGTCAGTCCTCTGGCTAGCAGCCAGTGCCAGATCGCCTGCGCTTCCTGTGACAGTGTGCGCGATCTTGAGCCCCCCTGCTTGTTGAGGTAATACATCGTGGTCGTATTGTCCGTCTGTACAAGCAAGGAGTTGGTCTGGAAGGACAGATGAAAGGCCTTCAGTGCCAAGTGAACCACTCTGAGTTCCAGGAAATTGATGTGATACGTGGACTCTGCTGGGGACCACGTTCCCTGGATTTGTAGATGGTCTGAATGCGCTCCCCAGCCCTGGAGAGACGCATCCTCACAATAGTCTGAGTCGGGATATCCTTGTGGAAAGAAACCTCCTTGAGTAGATTCTCTGCTGAGCACCACCATCTCAGGGACTGTTGGGCATGAAGAGACAACTGGATCCTGTCGTCCCAGAACCCTTTCCTCTGGTCCCATTGATCCTCCAAGCATTCCTGCAGCGGCCTCATGTGTAGGCGCGCATGTGGAGTGAGGAAGATGCAAGAGGCCATCGACCCCAGTAGAGAAGACACCGTCCTCAGTGTTGTAGATGGAGCAGCTATGAGAGCCTGAGCCTTCCGAAGGAGCGGTAGGCGTCTCTCCTCCGAAGGAGACACGCTTGCTGACAGCGTATTGATGGAGGCTCCCAAGTACTGCAGGCACTGGACTAGGATCGGAAGAGACTTGGACATATTTATGTGCAACCCCAGTTGATTCAGCAGGACGGCCGTCCTGTTGAAGTGCAGTTGTGCTTCCTGGAAGGTGGAGGCCTTGATCAACCAGTCGTCCAGATACTGGTAGACAAACACCTTGTTGGTTCGCAGGTGCGCTGCCACCACAGCCATGCACTTTGAAAACGTCCTGGGTGCAGACTTAAGTCCAAACGGTAGTACGGTGTTCTGATAGTGATTGGTGCCGACGAGGAAGCGCAGGAACTTCCGGTGTTTCTGTGCAATGGGCACATGGAAGTACGCATCTTGCAGATCTATTGCGCAAAGCCAGTCTCCCCTTTGCAACTGAGGGTAAATCTGGTGCAAAAACAGCATGCAAAACTTTGCCCTGCGAATCCACTTGTTTGCTTGTCGCAAATCCAGAATGGGCCTGAACTTGTTCTTGTCTTTCTTGCGCACTAGAAACAAGCGTGAGTAAAGACCCTTTCCCCTCTGAGACATAGGGACGTCTTCTATCGCCCTTTTCCTTAACAGGGTATCGACCTCCGCCTGGAGCTTGCCTAGTTGGAACTGCAAGCAAACCGGTGGAATCGCTGGAGGCGGGCTGATGAAACGAAGACTGTATCCATTGCAAACAATATTCAGCACCCACTTGTCCGGAGTAATTTTTCTCCACTCTGTCAAGTAATGTTGGATGCTTCCCCCCCACCGGAGCGGGTAACGGACAAGGTGGAGGTAGCACCTCAGGGCTTAGACACGGCCGGGCCCTTATTCGCTGCAGAGGACTGATGTCCACCTTTGTCCCTTTGGCGCTTCTGGAACGGTCGCTGCTGGTATTGCTGCTGCTGCTGTTCAGCCTGCCGACCCTGTCCTCTGCCCTGTGCCCCGTGCCCCGTACCGCCTTTGGAACGGGCGGTAGGTTTTCCTTTGCTCCTTCGGCTTCTCTAGCCCGACAGCCGTCAGGGTCTCAGCCTCCGCCTTCATGCGGGCCATCTCCTCATCCGCATGTATGCCAAACAGGGTCGCTCCAGAAAAGGGCAGATTGGCAACCCTCTGCTGAGCTTCGGGCTTCAGCGACGTTAGACGCAGCCAGGCGTGTCGGCGCAGGTTAATACCGTGGCAATACCCGTGGGCTGCCAACAGCGAGGAATCCACGGCGGAGCTGATTATCTGGTTAGAGACCATCATCCCCTCCGTGATGATCTCCTGGAAGTCCTCTCTGCGTTCTTTGGGAAGATGTTCCGCGAACTGCTGCAGGGACTCCCACAATGGTATATCGTACCGCCCCAATAACGCAGACGCACTGGCGGCCTTCATGGACGGGGAGGCCGTACCACATACTCTCCTGCCCGCTGAGTCCATTAATCGATTCTCCTTGCCGTGTCAGGAGGCACCATTGATGATGGCGCAAGGGAATGTTGTTTCCTGGCTGCCGTCACTATCACCGAGTTTGGTACAGGATCCGAACGCAGAAAGGCAGGGTCCGACTCAGGGGCCTTGTACTTCTTTTGTAGCCTTGACGGTGCAGACTTCGTAGAGGCAGGCGTAAGGAAGAGGTCCATGGCTGGTTCTTCTAGCCCTGGCACCAAAGGTAGTAGAGGACGAGACAGCTGTTTTTTATGTAGGGTCTCGAATATCACTGAGGTTGAGGGCGTAGGAACCGTCAGCATGATGCCCAGTTTTGTCGCTCCTCGCAACAAGACCTCCTGAAAAGAGGCAATGTCGTCTACCGGAGGCACCCTCGTCCGAGGGGAATCCGAGAGCGTCGGGCAATAGTCCCTGGCACTGGATGACTCCGTGTGGCGGGACCTGGACCTGTCTCTCCTGCGTCGTCGTCTGGATCTAGTAGACGACCGACGATCATCTCTGGACCTGCTCCGTCAGGAGCGGGACCTCGGTCTCCTTGGTCTTGGCCGCTCCACTGGCGTACAGGCGCCGGTTGTGGAGGCTGAGACGGCAGCCTAGGCCTTGGAGGGCCGGAGGGTGGGGTAGGTAGATATAACGAGTAAGACCTCAGAGGAGGAGGAGGAGGAGGAGTTAGAGTCCTCGGAGGAGGTGTAGCTGTCCTCGGAGACGGAGGAGGTGTAGGTGTCCTCGGGGGAAGGCCCCTAGGTAACGGAGGGGGCGGTGTTCCATGCCTAGAGGGTGGGTAAACTTGTGAGTACCCCGAGCCCGGAGACTGTTCCACTCTCTTTCTCTTAGGCTTCCATACCATTGAAGGGGACCTTGAGGCCGACCGCTTCCTTGACGAGCGATGGCGCCGCCGCGACCGTGAGCTCGTGGTCGAAGAAGAAGAAAGGCTGATAACGGAACCTTGGGACTCTGTCCTGGCCTTAGAAGGCCTTCAGGACATGGATTCTCTTCTTCTCGACTCCGATCTGTTCCTCGACGTCGAACGCGTCGACGCCGACCTCTTCGACGTCGAAGATCTCTTTCTCGACGACGAGGAACGCCTTCTCGACGACGAATGCAGAGTCGACGACGACCAGCGGTGTTGCCTCGACGGCGAGCGCCAATGTCTGCTAGACCCCTCTCGACGTCGATGGTACCTCGACGACGAAGATGTCTTCGACGTCGACCTCGACGGAGGTCTCGGTGTCAATCTTCCCAACGTCGAACTACGACGCCGCTTCGACCAAAAGCCCTGGGGAGACTGGGAACACACCGTGGTCATTCCTGTCGACGCCGACGTCGAGGCCATCGACGTCGACGAACGATGTCGTTTTCTGGCCTTTTCTTTACTGGGGAGCCCCCCAGAGGCCTCCGCACGGGCAGAGGAAGGAGCCCCTTCATGCCCAGACCCACTTTGGTCACGCGGTCTTCGCTTCTCCAATCCTTGAAGCTGAGTCTTCTCCCTGTCCCTCAGGGTCCTGTTGGAGAACTGTTGGCAGATCTCGCAATCCTCTGGGACATGAGAAGGGGGCAGACAATTAATGCACACCCTGTGCTTGTCTGATTTGGCCTTCTTTCCAGCACACTCTGGACACCTATCAAAAAGGGATGGCATATTTGATAGAAAGAGTGGCTAAACTTACTAGAAAAACACCAGCAAGAGCAGAAAGGGCCAAAGGACGTCGAGTGAAAGCACTCTGAACACGTTTAAAAGTGCGTAAAGATTAGAATAACACCCAAAAAGGAAGAGCTCAATGCTCCAGGGTCCTGCTAGCAGGAGCCGGAAAAATAACTGAAAGTGGAGGGAGTTGCTGTGCATTCTGGGATACCAGGAGAGTTCTGGAAAGTTTCCTTAAAGGCACGGTATCCCTTTTTAAGCCACATAATGACAGCCTATGGGGGTTTGTCTGTCCTGTGATTCCTCTCTATCATTCCAAGGATTTTGTGAAGGGGGGAGGGGAAGTGTTTTCCATGGTGTAACATGGCAGACAGGTTTAAATGTGATATTGGTGGAATATCCTTTGCATTTCTAGTTGAAGTACTGGACAGTGTAGCCTTGCATGTATAGGCTGCATTATCTGTCTTTAATTCTCTCTTAAGTGTTCTATGCAGTACTGCAAAGAAGACAGCTTAGATTATTTTTTAATTGCTCTGGGGTCCCCGCACATGAGCGGGACTATTCACTAGATTATGACTATACACAGAGATCCGCTACTACAGAACCAGAACAATCGCCCCGGGCAACTCCAGAAAAACAAGCCGAGACCCACAGTACCAGGCAAGCTCAGGTGGAGACCCAAATAGAGAAGAACCAGGCCCAACCCCGCCGAACTGCCCAGAACAGAGAAGTACAGTGGCGGACGGGGCGACAGGGTCCCGGGCCGCAGCAGGGGAACACAAGGACCAAGCCAAGAGGCCAGGAATAGCACAAGGAAAGCGCCAGAGCATCCCCAGCACAGAAGAGGTAAGCTGACGGACACAGCACTAGTCCGGCCACACGAAAACAGCCCAAAGGTAGAGGACTAGGCCCACAGCAGGAGGCCCTGGAACAAAAACAGGCAGCCCCACAACACATGAAGGAACAAAGGAGTGACACGCACCAGGGATCCCGAGGCCAATGCTCGGCATCCCCAGGCCAAACAGGACCCAAACCAGGAGCAAACGAAGGGCGCAGCAGGGGAAGCACACAGCGACAGAGGCCTCGAGACCGGCCAGGAATAGCTACCAGAGCGAGGACCCAGACACCAGCTCACCGCAGGAATAGCGGAGAAAGAAGGAGCAGCCCGAACCCCCAAACGAGAAACAAGTAGGCGAAACACTGCAGCACATGAGCCCAGAGAACGCACAGCACCTGGAAGGCGGAGGCCACCACCGAGAGCAGGAGCCGCCAGGCAGGAAAGCCTGCAAGCCGAGAGCAGGGGCGGACAAGGTGGAACAGAAGCAAAAGGTCCGAAGGGCGAATGCCAATACCACCAACAGAGCACATCAATCCAAACGAAAGACCAGGGATCGAATAACCAATCCACAAAGCAGGAGCCCAATAGGCTAGGGTGACCCCACAAGGGGCGCGTGCATGAAGCAAAACTCGCACCAGAGGCACTGGTAGCCCGAAACCCAAGGAGAACAATCCCCCCCCCCACCCCCCCCCCCCCCCCCACCTCCCTGGGAGGCCACCAACAGCACAGGACCCGAGGCAGGAACCCATCACCAAGCAGTACATCACCAAGGCCGGCAGGCGAGCAGAGAGCCACATCCACACCCCAGCAGCCTAGGAAGCGCTGAAGGACCGGGGACCCACCTGGCCGAGCTGGTGAACTGGGAGGCGGGACAACACACACGTGCCAGGCACCGGCACGCGAGGCACCGGGCCAGCGCCGAAGGGAGTGAGGACCCACCGAGGCAGGCCACGCCAACAAAGCACCTCCTAGCACCCCAGAACGGAGCGCAGAGCACCCGCAGGAACCAGGGAGCGCGTACAACGCGCCGGCCACGGACCCCTCTCCACACCACCCCAAATCAAAACCAGGGAGGAGGCAAGGAACAAAGGACAACCGTGAAACAGAAAGGCAGAGGCGCACAGTACAGCAGCTGAAATGGGAAACCGCTGTGCGTCCATGAGGCCATTGGTCATAGAAGCTCCATCGCCATCACAAAGACAATGCGTAACATGTGGACCCAGGAAAGAAGAACAGAGGCCATGCGCAACTCACCCGAAGTGGGGGCCAGACCACCAGCAGCAAGGCCCCCACTGCAAAAGCAGCCAGGAACAGAGCAAATGCGGCACGTCTACCAGCCAGAGCAGACTCAGGAAGTCGCGCAAGAGACCCGGAAGCACCCGGGAGTCAACGCACCAGCCGTCAACAGCTGGCCGGGCAGGCAGCACACCGGTCACAGCACAGCAGCGTTCAGATCCACAAGCAACAGCACAAGGAGAAAGAACAAAAAGCCGCCAAGCGGAACTCACCCGGGGGGGCAACACCAGCACCAAGGCTCCACCCTCGCAACCACCATCAGGAATCCAGGGAAAAATGGCATGAACACGGCAAGCGAGTCACGACTCACCCGGCCAGGCTCGGGAAGACGCACCTGCAACCCCCAAGGAACCGGGAAGGAACATTCCAGGAAACCGGCAGCAAGAGACAGACTCCCAGACAGACTCCCAGCAAGCCCAGCAGGCCGGGAGACAGTCCGGGAATCCCCACGCCTGCACATCCAGGCAGGGTAGAGAAGGAGAAGAACGCCATTCCAGCCCACCAGGAGCAGCAGCAGCGCACCACATCCATTCTGTCGACAGACATAAAAAAAGAACAGGAGGAATGCTGGGTCAGTACTGCTTATGTACTCCCGGTGGGAGGGGCAGTATTAGGGTCGCAGTATTCCTCTGGTCTTTTTTTCTGTCAGGAGATGGTTATCTCCACTTTGTCAATAAATAGGACTAGGACATAAGGGACCTGGGGGTAACACTCTGTTCCCTATGAGCTTCTACTTGTATCTCATGTATACCAGCTAAACGAAATGTTCAGAATGTAAATGCCCTGAGAGAGCGCAAAAAGGAAGAAAATTTGTAGGGGTGCATCATATTCATGAATAGTCAGCACCCACATTTATAGAGGAAATTAATAACTGTGTTCAAATGTAATGTAGGGTTTGAAAACTAATGTAGACGATATTAGAGTTATATTAAGATTAATGTAATGTGCTTTAGAAATCAGTAATGTTGTTTAAACTAGAAATGTCATTTGCTGTGGAGACTTCCATTAATAAGAGTGTGTTTAATAAATTACCATTGTGCCTTTAGTCTTGCTTATTAACTTTTCGATGTAACCAGTGTGATTAGGCATCTTAAGTAGAAGAGTTGTGTTTTATATTAGAGTTTGGTTTTAAAGAATGAAATGTATTGCTTCTGTTAGCATATTAGTGCACATAAACGTGCAGAGGCCTCGAAAAATGCTTTATTTAACAATGAACCATGGAAATGTTTAAGAGAAGCTGCTTTTAGTTAAGGTTAACTGCAACATTTGAAATTGTGGGCCAATTCATGTGCATTCCTTTGCAGGCGCCAGACTATGTAGATAGTGCAGAAGAAGGGCCCATTGTGCATGAGTGTTAAGATGGTGGACCTAGACATGTAGGAGTGACTGAAGAATTTAAGGAAGCAACCAGAAGCGAGGAAGAGTCTGGGACCCAAGGACGCTCGAACGGACAAGGATGGAAGGGTGCCATGATGGAAAGTTTTCTGCAACCCAACACCTTCCAGAAGGGCGTACCCTGGGGCGTGTCATCCGCATTGTGGGGTTCTGTATTAGGGACAGCACCCCGAGGGTAGAGGCAGAGCAGATGGGCGAGAGGTCAGAGAGTGAGGTTGATCAGACAGAGAGCTTAGCTATGATGGAGTAACTTGGAGATTGAGATTAGAAAAGTGAGTGAACTTCTTTGGAAGTCACCGCGGTTGACACCTTTGTTAGGTTGGGCACTGTTGAGTAGGGATGTCACTTAGTACAGTGTAGGGACAGATTGACCTGGATTTTATTCCTTTTTCCAAATGCTTACCAGAGCCCAGGTGGTGGCGATTCTTGTTAGCCTAATGATCCTCGAACTAGTCTTGGTATTGGTTTCTTACTCGTCTCAGACTTTTCCGTAGGATTATGTTTGTATTAGTTCCTGTTTACCTTTTGAACCTTTTGCTGAGATGTTTATACATCCAACTGTCTTTAGCTTTGTAATAAACTTTTGAACTTAGTCTTTAGTTGGTGATTCTTTGGGGAACCCAATGGGAGCCAATTGAAAGTGAAATGTGTTTGGTTAAATAGGTTGCCTACTTCACTCTATGACAGGTAAAAAGGTCTAGTCGACCTGTAACGGGATTCTGGAGAATGGCATGTTGACATCAGATCAGAAATCCTGCTTTCCCAGTTGGTAGCAGAGTAGGATGGTTTATCTTCTGGAGTGAGGATAACCTAGAGTAGGTTAAGATTTCCCCAAGGCCCATAGACAGCTGGTGATGAGCATCCAGAGGACCGCGGGAGGAGGATGGCGTTCCATGGAAACTGATGGAGAGTGACGGTGCGACGAGAAGTAGCTGTTCATAGGAGAGTGAGTATGAAAAGGGTCATGCGTGATAGATTGCGGTGTGCATTGTATTGTTGAGTTGTATTGTCTCGCGGAGTTGAATGCCTGTAGTGTGAAATGAGATCAGGTTGTGAGCGCGCGCAACCGGTGAAAATCTTAAGCTCAAGGAGAGTTTAAGTGGTTCGGGTGTATCGAACACCTACAGTAATTGTCGACCATTGTAAAGGGGTCATGAGGTACCATTGATCGCCCGCAGGACCGAGATAGGGGGAACGAATGTGTGAGTGCGTGGGCAACGGACGCTGGTCGGAAGTTGTTGTGTGCGTGTAACCTATCAGAGAGGCGTTTGTCCGGTCGTTTGGTGGACAGACATTTGTCAGTTTGGTGACAATTACAGTTAGACTGTGGACGTACAGTCAAAGAAGTGGTTACTTGGTCGGAAGTGATCATTTCAAGTGTATGATTGGGACGCATGCGTGACCGGGAGACGAGCTGAGAGAGGAGGGGAACTGCTGCGAAACGGAGAGGAGTGACGTCAGGTAGAGCCGCGCAGGGATAGGGCGGTTAGTGTGAAGCCGCGCTGGGATTGGTGGAGTGACATCAGGAAGAGCCGCGCTGGGATAGGGCGGTTAGTGTGAAGCCGCGCTGGGATTGGTGGAGTGACGTCAGGAAGAGCCGCGCTGGGATAGGGCGGTTAGTGTGAAGCCGCGCTGGGATTGGAGGAATGTCATCGGGAAGCAAAAGAGCTCTGTAAACAAGGAAACGTTGCGATTTTCATCATGAAATGTTTTAAAGGATTGCGAGATTGTTTCAAGGGAGAAAAGAAGTTAGAACCTCGGGGTGGGGAAGAGGCCCTGCCCGAGGATACGCCAGCTCATTATATGGCCACGAATGTTGGGTTCCATACCATATTGTGGCTTGAGAACTGGTGTAAGATGACAGATGGAAACGAGGAGTTGACTTTTCCTAGATACGGAACATTTAGATTGGAGGTGTTGTATCCGCTAAAAGCGACTATGGCTGCCTTGCGGCCTCTGCCTAGACCAACGCAGTTCGAGGCATTGAATGCGTGGATCAGGGCAGCCTATGAAAAGAACAGAGATAGGCGACAGGAAAGAGTGAAGAGATCAGTTAGGGCAGTCCAGGATGCGAGATGGGATGCACTGGCCAAGAGGTGGAAAGTGCAGACCATCGAAGGAGACAGGTTATACCCATTGCTGGAGAGTGTAGGAGGTGCACAGAGAAAGGACACAGAAGATGACGACAATGAGACAGACGACAGCTTGATAGAGAGACTGTTGTCGGAGAGACCACCTCCATATAACCCAGAGTTAGAGGGCAGGTCAGCACCAGCAATGGGCAGGGAAGCATCTGTCGTGGACGGTGGCGTCCTAACAGAGGGCGGCTTGGGCCCAGTAGGGGACAGATCCGGCTCGGTAGAGGAAGAGAGGGCATCCCAGCATTCTCCTGAGACGAGAGTAGTGGGAAGATTTACGGTACAGAAGGTACGCACTGAAGAGGGGGTCAGTTCTCAGAGACTGCTGGATGCTCTTACGGTACCTGTCACTATAGGTCCCATAGTATCAGTGTACAATCCAGAACAGACACAGAGTGAGAGTCTACCACAGTTAGGTAGGGAGAGAAGTACCAGTGAAGGAAGAAGCAGTGTGGTGGACGGCTGGGGCCAATTGCCATGGCCAATAGAAAGGAGCACCCCTTTGGCAGCATCGGCAGACTCATCTGGAGAGCAGGGGGGTCTGAGAAAACCGATGGACTTAAAAGGACCGATGGACCTGAGAGGACCACGGCCAAGGTCGATCAGGGAACTAAGGCCAGACTTACGAACTTGGGAGACAGTAGTGGATACCCAAAGCGACAGGTCAAGGGATGATTGTGGCCATGGAGGTCAGGGGAAAAGGGGGGTGTCTCACTGCACGTCAAATGGAAGCAGGCACGAATGGGACCGTGGGAGTGAGGAGAATAGGGGAGAGTCCCCCCATACACCTACTGACAGAAGACAGCAATGGGACCGCGAGAGCTGGGAAAGAGAAAGGGTTCCTCATAACTCACCCGAGGAAGACAGACGAGTGAGTCAGGAATGTAAAGGGATGGACTCTAGTGAAATCTCTAGTCAAGGTACATTGAGGGCGGCAATAAAGGCGAGGAGAATTGATGTACTGAGACTTAAATCAGAGGTGAAGGAAATAGTGGAAGGTACATTGCCCTTGGAAAGAATAGAACTTTACGAACCAGATGAATTGTTGTTTGTAGCCAAAGATGTTACTCGCAGGGCTAGGACAGCTCATGAAAAATTATCTGAGTTAGCGAACAAGTACTCAGTGGATTTGACGAGGACGAAAGCATTACAGGGTGGCCATGGACTGCAGTATTCGGACCAAGACCTAGAGGAGAAGAGGGTGATCGGATTAAAAACCCACATCAGGGAGTTGATAGTGGGAATCCGAACATGGGTACAATTGGAAAAATGGGAAGAAAGGTGGTTGAAGAAAAAGAGCGTTAGGCGGAGCGCTGTTGAGACATCTCCAGGAGGGGGGTTGATGAACATGGAGGCGTACCCCTTAAGGGAGGTGGCTCATGGGGGGTATGTGCATGTACCCTGGAGTAGGGGAGATTTGGCTGCCTTTACGAATACATTTCCAAAGTTGCGAGAGAATCCAGTGGAGTGGTACAAGCAGGTAGAGAGTTTCGTTAAGATATCAAAGGTACTGTGGATCGATCTGAATACACTGTTTGACATTGTGGTCCCAGGAGACCTGTGGATAGCATGTAAGGTCAGGGTTGAATGGCCCACAATGGAGCCAGAACGAGATGCTACCACAAACGGACCCTCACCCAGGGTGATGGTGAAATATAAGCAGGCGATCACGTGGTTAAAAACTAAGGTACCACCACAAGATATCGACTGGGTGAAAATAGATCGGACTAGACAGGAACCGAAGGAGACAGTCCATGAGTATTACGAGAGATTATTGCAAATATTCAAGCAGTACAGTGGGTTGGATGTGATGGATCCATAGGACAGTTTGTGCCCAAGTTTGTTCTGGGATTGAGACCCGATATCTGTCTCATGATACAACAACATCTGATTTGTTGGCAGAACAAGCCTCTGGACGAGATTCTGAGGTACGCGAGGTACTGTATTGATGAGATAGACTCCAAGACCAGGAAGCTTAAGGATAAGCTGATGTTAGTCCAGATGCAACCGGGAGGACAGGGCCAGTCGGGAAACGGAACATTAGGTAGGAAATCGGGAGACCAGAAGAGGGACAGTGAGGACGGTCCAAGACCAAGGGTAGACCTGGCAACTCTGAAAAAGACGACTAGGTGTCATCAGTGTCACAAGATCGGACATTGGAGACGCGAGTGTCCCCACAACCCAGAGAACCAAGTACAAGAGGAGGAGGAGGAGGTCCAGGTCCCTCCGGCACCAAAAGCAACAGTAACGAAGTTCAAGGCGGCAAAAAGGGGGACTTTGGGCCCTAGGGCTCCGGTTCCCCTGCCACCAAAGATCGGGACAGGGGATAAGGTTTACCAACAGATGCCTTTCATAGTTGAAGGGGATGAATACTATTACTTTGACCCAGTGACAGGACGGTGCCTGAGTGGAGGAGAGGACTGCACCCTCGGGGCAGTATTGGAGGTAGACCAGAGGGGACCATTTGTGGAGGCTGATGTGGATGGACACCCTACCACCTTCTTGGTGGATACTGGTGCTACCCGCTCGACTGTACGGTCTGCAGTAGTTCCAAACCTACCACTCTCTGGACAGACTATCCAAGTTGTAGGAGTCGCAAACAGGAGAATGATGAACCCCCTGACTGAGCCAGTCCCGGTGAAGATAGGAAACTTCAGGGACAGACACCAATTCGTAGTGTGTGATTCCAGCCCTGTGTGTCTGTTAGGAAGGGACCTTCTCTGTAAACTCAATTGCACCATCTATTGTACCCCCAAGGGAGTAGAGTTGCAGACCAATGATGATGATGCCGCCTTTAAGGTTGCGAATACGCGTGTGTGCATAGAATTGTACCCTGCGTTGACGTAGAGGAACTCCCCTGGGACTTGAGAGATTCAGTCAGGCAGGAGGTGTGGGACTTTACCGGAGAAGAGATCGGCTTGATCCGAGGAGTAGAGCCAGTTAAGATTCAAGTGAGACAGAATGTTGAGTTCCCAAGAACACCTCAATACAAATTGACACCGGAAACTATTGCAGGAATAAAACCTGTGATAGAATCCATGATTAGACAGGGAATTCTGAAGGAAATCATTGGGCAGCCCATGTAACTCTCCGATCATGGGCTTGCAGAAGCCTAGCGGGAAGTTCAGGATTGTGCAGGATTTACGAAAGGTGAACAACATAGTTGTTCCCTGTTGTCCAATGGTACCGAATCCTTCAGTGATATTGTTCCAGATACCGCATCAGGCTGAGTGGTTTACTGTGATTGATTTGTGTCAGGCCTTCTTCTCGATTCCTTTGCATGAAGAGAGCCAATATCTTTTCGCATTTAAGCTGTAAAACCGTGTTTTAACATGGTGTCGTATCCCTCAGGGGTATACTGAAAGCCCATCGATCTTCAATCAGCTGCTGAAAAGGAATCTTGAGGATCTAGTACTGCAGCAGAACTCTGTTCTCGTGCAGTGCATAGATGACCTCCTTGTTGCGTCAGAGACAGAAGATGCGTGTAGAATTGACACCATTGCCTTGCTGAATCATTTGGCTGAAAACGGTCACAAGGTGTCCCCCAGCAAGTTTCAGTACTGTTTATCTGAGGTCCAGTATCTGGGTCATCGGATAGAGAAGGGGAAGAGAAAAGTGTCACCTGACAGGAATGAGGCGATCATGAAAATGATGGTGCCTTCGACACAGAGGGAGGTCGGGATGTTTTTGGGGATGGTTGGCTACTGTCGCCAGTGGATTGCCAATTTTTCTCTGAAAGCGAAACCTTTGCAGAAATTGACGCACAAGGATGTGAGTAATCCGGTACCATGGGACAAGGACTGTATGATGGCTTTCCTTGAGTTGAGAGAGGACTTGTGTCGTGAGCCGGCTCTGGGAATGCCTGATTACAACAAATCATTTTCATTGTTCTGTTGTGACCGGGAAGGTTGTGCTTTGGCAGTCTTAACACAAGATCATGGAAATGTCCGTAGACCAGTTGCTTATTTCTCGGCTACCTTAGACCCAGTAGCCGCAGCGTTGCCCGGATGTCTCAAATCTGTTGCCGCAACAGGTGTCAGCATTGAAAGGGGTGAAAGCATTGTGATGGGACATTCACTGATGGTATTTGTTCCACACTCGGTGGAATTATTGATTACCAGGACCAAGACTCAGCACTTGACCAACAATAGGCTCACACGCTACGAGCAGGTCATACTGGCCGCGGAGAATGTGACCCTTAAGAGGTGCTCGGTTTTGAATCCCGCTACCTTGATGCCATTGCCAAATGCTTTAGACGATGATTGTGAAGACCATGATTGCCTTGATGTGACTGAATTATGTACCAAGCCCAGACCGGATATTGTCGATGAACCATTGACCGACCCTGATGAAATTTTCTTTGTTGATGGTTCATGCGTAAGAGACAATACTGGACAGTTGAGAGCAACTTACGCTGTTTGTACGATTTCAGGAATTGTGGAAGCGGCTTGCCTGGAAGGAGTATACTCCGCTCAGGTGGCAGAGATAATTGCTTTGACGCGTGCCTGTTTGGCAGCCAACAAGATTCGGATCACCATATACACGGACAGCCAATATGGGTTTGGAGTGGTTCATGACTTCGGGCAATTATGGTCTCAAAGGTGCTACATGACATCATCAGGTTCCCCTATCAGGAATGGAGAATTTGTCAGATTACTGCTGGAGGCTTTGCAGGGTCCGGCAGAGATAGCAGTGGTGAAATGCACAGCACATAGCAAGGGCACGGATTTTGTGTCCCTGGGTAACCGCTATGCTGATGAAGTGGCACGTTATTGTGCCGAGCAGGGATACTCATTTACCGATGAAACTATCGAAGGGACACAGGGAGGGACCGAGCTGAACATGATACTTGAAGTGGCGGATACCTGGGATGAATTGAGGAAAATGCAGGAGCAAGCGTCAGACTACGAGAAGAGAGTGTGGGGGACAGCTGGTTGTGTCAAAGGGGACTTGGATCTGTGGATTTCGGCTGATGGGAGGGCCGTGTTGCCGAATGAGCTAGTGAGTCCGATGGCACGACAGATACATGGTCCGGTACATTTGGGAAGAGATGCAATGATGCAAGTGTTCAGGCAGACTTGGTACAATCCAAAGTTTCGAACGGCTGCGGAAGCAGTGTGTCAGAGGTGCGTTACGTGTCAACAGATGAACGTTGGGAAGAGAACACCAGTTATACTGAATCACATTGGAAGGTCCGGCGGACCCTTCAACAGGATGCAACTGGATTTCATTGAGATTCCGAGGTGTAATCGCCTCAGATATGTCTTGGTGATTGTGTGTATGTTTTCCAGGTGGGTCGAGGCATACCCAACACGTAGGTGCGATACACTCACAGTAGCTAAGTTATTGTTGAGGGAGCTAGTGCCTCGGTTCGGGGTCCCGACCTCTTTGGAATCGGACAGAGGGAAGCATTTTAACAGTGAAGTTGTGAAAATGCTTTGCTCAGCACTGAACATTGATCAGAAACTGCATTGTAGCTACCGACCAGAGGCTTCTGGGATAGTGGAGCAAATAAATGGAACTCTCAAGGCCCGAATGGCGAAAGTATGCTCATCTACGTCCCTGAAGTGGCCAGATGCATTACCGTTGGTGTTAATGAGCTTACGTAGTACGCCAGACAGGAGGAAAGGTCTCTCACCCCATGAAGTGTTGATGCCATCTGTTCCTTGAAGTGTTGATGCCATCTGTTCCTTCAACCGCCTTGCTAAATATCACAGATGATCTGATTCTTGATTACTGCAAGGGGCTTTCTGATGTCATCCGTTCTGTGTCCCTTCAGGTGCAGGCTGCTGAAATTCCGGCTTCTAGAGACCTTTGTCACGACCTGTGCCCGGGTGACTGGGTTCTGGTGCGGAGGCACGTGAGGAAGAGCTGCCTAGATGTTCGCTGGAGGGGACCATTTCAAGTTATCCTGGTGATGAACACCGCTGTGAAGTGTGGTGGATTGCCGAATTGGGTCCATGCTTCTCACACCCGAAGAGTCCCAGCACCCCCGGAAGAAACAGCTCCTCTCGTTGATGAAAGTCCAGCTGTGGAAGAAAAGAATAGACAAGCTGCGGGGGTGTCTGAAGAAGCTGGTAACTCGTCTGATCGAGCTGAAAGAAGTCGCAACGACAGTGAAACCGAATCTGCCTCCGAATGGGGAAGTTGCTGTGAAGGTGACTTGGACGCAGAACAAGACAGTGATGAGGAGGGTGTGCAAACGAGAAGCAGAAAAGTGAGCAGCACAGAGGCAAGTTGGCCTGAAGGCGAAGACGACTGAATGTGAGGTAGGCCTCTGAAAGGGATCTCGCACCTGTATCTGAAGAATCAGACCCGGAAGAGGGAAAACAAGAGGCAGAGCAAAAGGGTCCAAGAAGGTCAAGGAGGGTGAGAGTACCTTGCCGAAGATACGCCACTCCGGAGTGGACCTACCCGTTGACAAATGCCAGGTGTACTGAGGTCCAGGAGGGTGAGATCAGTGACTGTGACCAGTACAATCCCAAACGTTAAGTTGAAAATACAACTGTGGGTACCTGGACTGGAAATTGAAGGAGTACTGACACTTACAATTCCTAATCCCCCTTACCTAAGCAAGATACGTGAATTGATTCTGGACCGACTGATTTTTCCTACATTTGGCCCTGAAATACCAGCTTACGAAGCGGTTGTGCTTCACATGGAACTTTTGGATTATGTACTATGCAAGTATCATCATTGATTATTAAAGACTTTTGTAAATAGCTGTTGAATTTACCTAGAGCCGAGCGGAAGAAGAAGAAATTTAGGGACATCCCTTAGAGGACGGAGAAGGGTCAGGGTTGTCTGCACGTTGATGAAAATAAAGAAGTGAAAGGGGATTTCTGCTTCTAGGTGTGGTTCGAGAACTTTCATAAAGCCGAGAAAGAGACTTTTTGTTGCTGCTAAAACGAATCACACTGTTCTGAGACCATGGAGGCTGGAAACCCGACTCGTAGAGCTAAGTGCATTGTAGGCACACTTATAGGTGTAGTGATATTCTTTATATTCTTAGTAGTTATAGTTTCCTATTTGGAACCACAAAAGCAGGTAGTGGAGGTTGAGGGAACTCCTACACCCACCACTCCTAGCCAGAAAGAGGTCAAAATAGGAGCCGAGAAGGCTTTGCTAGTAGAAGAGAGTCGTAGATTACATGCAGATCTGTCTAAAGGCAATTTTGGGAAAAATGCGTATGCTAAGTTGTTGTATGAATACATTGATGCGATGGATGCCAAAGATTGTTATGTGTGCATGCAACTGCCGGCTTCAGTAGACGAGGGTATTAGATACCATCACCTACCTTTGACCTATGGAATTTCATGTAGTTTGCTGATTAGCATATTTTATGGGCGAAATCATTTTGAGTATTTCTTTTCAAATTATGATGCTGTGCTTCCGGAAGTCCCTGCTTATAAACACTTGAACAAATGGGATTATTATAAGTCAGAGGATAGACTTAGATATTTTTTCATACCAACACAAGAGTTAGACACTTCATATGCTCACCGACACAATTTGACATGTTCATTGTCAGAGGTAGAGAAGAAGTTCGTAGAACAGGTAGAAGATAGATACGAAAAACAGAAACAGTTGCAAGCTTCAGGGCAGGGTAAAGTTGATTGGACGGATGAAGAAAAGTTGCATAAGACGAAAGAGAGTTATGGTCCGATAGCTCTAGACGAGGTACAGAAAGGGAAGTTGTGTCTTCACAGGCCACAGACGTATTATGAAAATGTGTATGTGGGTCATACAACCTGTGAGCCATTAGAATATTACACAAAGGATTTCTTGAAGAGTGTGGTGCAAGTGATCCCTACGGTGTACTTTGTCTGTGGGAAGAATGCCTATGTGCGGTTGCCGGATAAGTGGTATGGGACATGTTATCTGGCAATTATTTTTCCCAAGATATATCATACTGAAGACTTTGCTCTCTTGGAGGGTGGGCACCAAAAGAGGGTGAAGCGGGGAGAGAGTGCGGGTGCCATAGTAGGTGATGTGTTTGGAGCAGCGATACCAATGTTGGGAGTGATTTTGAATGACGTGAAAATACGGCGGTTGGCAACTGTGGTGGATGAACTGTCTATGAGTACAGCTAAGTCGTTAGTGTTGGTTGAGGGTGAGATGTTGTCGATAAGGACAATGGTTTTACAGAACCGTCTTGCATTAGACGTCCTTCTAGCAAAAGAGGGAGGAGTCTGTAAACTTTTGAAGGTTCAGGAATGTTGCACGTATATTCCAGATAATTCTAAGGATCCGAAGAAATATATACGTAACATTACTGCCATTCAGTATGAGATTGAGGATTTGACGCAAGAAAACGTGTGGGAGACAGTTGGCAAAGGATTTGGAAATGTTGGAAACTGGTTAGCCAATCTAGGAAGGAGCTTCCTTGGATATGTACTGAAACCCCTTATCATCGTAGTGGCCTGTGTGATTGGATTGTGGGGTTTGATGAGACTGTACAAGTCCAATAGGTTGGCAAGATAGATGAGGGTGCAAGAGCAAAGAATGGAAAGGCTTCAAAATAGTCAATATCGGAGCTTGAGAGCGTTGGAGATGCTCAAGCGAGGGAAAGTAGCCCCAAGTTCTGTCTAGCTCGATTCCTACCCTAGGTGATGTTGGAGTAGTGGTGATGACACAGGTCATCTAAGGGGGGAACTGAGAGAGCGCAAAAAGGAAGAAAATTTGTAGGGGTGCATCATATATTCATGAATAGTCAGCACCCACATTTATAGAGGAAATTAATAACTGTGTTCAAATGTAATGTAGGGTTTGAAAACTAATGAAGACGATATTAGAGTTATATTAAGATTAATGTAATGTGCTTTAGAAATCAGTAATGTTGTTTAAACTAGAAATGTCATTTGCTGTGGAGACTTCCATTAATAAGAGTGTGTTTAATAAATTACCGTTGTGCCTTTAGTCTTGCTTATTAACTTTTCGATGTAACCAGTGTGATTAGGCATCTTAAGTAGAAGAGTTGTGTTTTATATTAGAGTTAGGTTTTAAAGAATGAAATGTATTGCTTCTGTTAGCATATTAGTGCACATAAACGTGCAGAGGCCTAGTACATGAAAATCGTGTAGGCCTGTTCGAAAAATGCTTTATTTGACAATGAACCATGGAAATGTTTTAAGAGAAGCTGCTTTTAGTTAAGGTTAACTGCAACATTTGAAATTGTGGGCCAATTCATGTGCATTCCTTTGCAGGCGCCAGACTATGTCGATAGTGCAGAAGAAGGGCCCATTGTGCATGAGTGTTAAGATGGTGGACCTAGACATGTAGGAGTGACTGAAGAATTTAAGGAAGCAACCAGAAGCGAGGAAGAGTCTGGGACCCAAGGACGCTCGAACGGACAAGGATGGAAGGGTGCCATGATGGAAAGTTTTCTGCAACCCAACACGTTCCAGAAGGACGTACCCTGGGGCGTGTCATCCGCATTGTGGGGTTCTGTATTAGGGACAGCACCCCGAGGGTAGAGGCAGAGCAGATGGGCGAGAGGTCAGAGAGTGAGGTTGATCAGACAGAGAGCTTAGCTATGATGGAGTAACTTGGAGATTGAGATTAGAAAAGTGAGTGAACTTCTTTGGAAGTCACCGCGGCTGACACCTTTGTTAGGTTGGGCACTGTTGAGTAGGGATGTCACTTAGTACAGTGTAGGGACTGATTAACATGGATTTTATTCCTTTTTCCAAATGCTTACCAGAGCCCAGGTGGTGGCGATTCTTGTTAGCCTAATGATCCTCGAACTAGTCTTGGTATTGTTTCTTACTCGTCTCAGACTTTTCCTTAGGATTATGTTTGTATTAGTTCCTGTTTACCTTTTGAACCTTTTGCTGAGATGTTTATACATCCAACTGTCTTTAGCTTTGTAATAAACCTTTGAACTTAGTCTTTAGTTGGTGATTCTTTGGGGAACCCAATGGGAGCCAATTGAAAGTGAAATGTGTTTGGTTAAATAGGTTGCCTACTTCACTCTATGACAGGTAAAAAGGTCTAGTCGACCAGTAACGGGATTCTGGAGAATGGCATGTTGACATCAGATCAGAAATCCCGCTTTCCCAGCCCGACTAATAACAGACCAAGAAATTAGTCAACTAATGTCGATTAATATTCATGATAACTTCCATGCTCCTTCTACTGTACTACGAAACAAGTAGGGTCTGGCGTGCAACACAGTAAGGCTGCGCCTATTAAGCAATGAACAAAACAATTTGCCAGTACTGTGCACTGGATTGGACAGTTACATTTGGAGAGCTACCAATCGCTCTCTCAAGCTGGCCCTTACAAAGAACTATTTCAAGTTTGGTGAAGAATTTTATTTCCAAACAAGAGGAGTAGCCATGGGCTGTCCTTTTGCCCCGGAATTGGCTATTCTTTATATGAGCCAATACGAGGAGATGTTCGTTTATAATAACAACCCATTCCTCCAGTGGATAGGAGGTTGGGTAAGATATATAGACGATATCTTTTTCAAATGGTCAGGATCACATGAACAATTGGTCGAATTTCACACCTGGATCAATGACAGGACAAGTGACATCAAATTTACACTACAAACCTCAAAAACAAGAATGTCCTTTCTGGACGTCGAAGTATATTGTGTAGATGGACAACTAGTCACCACCCTTTTCAAGAAGGACACGGATCGCAATAAAGCGCTGGATTTTTCAAGCAATCATCCAAGAAGTCTCAAACAAAACCTTCCGATAGGGCAGTTTCTGCGCATCCGTAGAAACTGCACATTCAAAGATGAATTCATGCACCATGCAAACATCTTAAAAAACAAGCTTCAAGACCGGGGATATCCGGTGAAACTATTAAACCAATCCATCAAAAGAGCATTGTGCACACCTAGAGAGGAATTGTTAAACAGGAGACAGAAACAACAACAAACACGGATTGTTTGCGTGTCAACATATTGTCCGACATCGAATTTTCTCAAAAAATTGATCTACCAGAATTGGCATCTGATTAAGGAACTGGACACTCAATTTGCGCAACAGCCTTTATTTGCCTTTAAAAAGGATAAAAGTATTGCGAATTATATTGTCAGAGCAGCAATTCCAAAGACTAAACCAGTGACAGTGAGAGATTATGTCAATTTGCCTCCTATTAAAGGCCATCATAAATGCGGCACATGCCTCTGCTGTGCTTCTACCCAGGAAGGTGATCTATTCCAGCACTCAGGAATATCCTGGAAACATGACCAGTTCACCAACTGCAAATCAAAAAATGTGGTGTACGGGATCCTATGTCCCTGCGACAAATTATACATAGGAAAGACAAATCAGGAAGTGAGACAAAGGTTGTCCCAACATAAATCACGAATAAAGAGGAAAGTGGTCACTGCCCCTCTAGTACAACATTGGATTGATCAACTGCACAGTGAACAAGACTTAAAATGGACAATTATCTCGAAAATTGACCCTGACCCCAGAGGCGGGGACGTAGAGGCCAAATTGCGACAACGTGAGGCAATGTTAATTTTGAAATTCAATACAGCCACACAAGGCTTAAATGAAATGTCAGAATTATATAGCTTATAAGATCGGTTTATGCTTCAGAAGAGGATTTACTACCACACCTCGGCACCTTTTAGGTTCTCCCAACACACGTATTGAAGCCAGAAGGACCTCTGGCAGACTTAAACTACAAATCCCATGAGCCCCTGACCCGAAAACCGGAAATGATTTCGTGTAAATAGAGGCTTTTCCGCCCATTGGGGATCGCGTTTTGAAAACCGACCGCGACCCGTGCTGGAGGACACTCACGCAGCCTCAGGTAAACAGAAACCGGGATTTAGCATCTGAACGCGAGTGGAGTTGTACGGTAAACGGGTGCGCTCGGGCTCGCTGACTAGGTTGGATTAGTAACTACAACGGAATAACCAGCTCCGTTGTTTTTCATTTTAGATTGAATACACGAGGCGAACGCGCCCCTTCAATTTGAACTGAAAATTATCCAATCGGACACACATTTGGACAGGGAGGCTTTACCTTAGGAAGATGTAAGTACTAAATCGACCGTCACGGACTTGTGTCTTGACATATTGAAGTCATGTGCCCAATTTCTGAAACGCATTGTTTCGATTCTTTGCAGTAATCCACCACGCTTAAAGCAAGGTCTAAAGGATGACAGGTAATATCGAGAGTGGTTGGATGTAGAATGTGAATTGAGAGTCTTTCTTTGGTTTCCACTGACAGAGGTTTTTCTTACTTATTTTTTTCACAGATTGAGTTGGTTTGGTCCTGAAGAGAATCCTATACACCTAAATAGGATTCGAAACGCGTCGACCTATGAATTATTGACTTATGAATTATTGAGGTGGTAGATGTATGGTGGCGCCAATATGGTGGCTGTTTTGTAAATACTAAGGCCAATGATAGGCGTTACAATGATTTGAGTGCTTGATAAAGCTGTATTCAAATTGCTCATTTGGTGAGTGACAAAATAATGACCAATGTTCTTCAATCCATCTCGATGAACAATTTGCATCTAGAGGAATAGCATCACAGTTGTTTTGATGTATAAAGTCGTAAATAATGCCATTTACCTCTACCAACCCTAATTTCTATGTTTCACTCATATATGTTGTCTAGTGTCTAACTGTTTGTCAAGTGTCTAAGTGTTGCCCCAATTGTGTTATTCGACCTGGTTCCCTCCCAATTTACTGTTCATTGTTGTATATATTGTATGATATTCTGAATAAAAGAATCGAAAAAACAAATGATAAAAGACATAATCTAAAAATAGAAAATAAACCTAAACTTATACGTTGAACATAATAAATAGTCATCTTGAAAACCATTGTGGTTCTAATTTGTATTGACGGAAATAGAGGTCAGCTTGAGAGAGCGATTGGTAGCTCTCCAAATGTAACTGTCCAATCCAGTGCACAGTACTGGCAAATTGTTTTGTTCATTGCTTAATAGGCGCAGCCTTACTGTGTTGCACGCCAGACCCTACTTGTTTCGTAGTGAATTAGCGGGCGCCGGCTCGCGAGGGGCACCTCTGAGACAAGATATTGTCTCTAAATTTGCGAATTTATTGTCTGCCGCAGGCCTTTGGCTGTGGTGGGTTTGTTAATAGTAGTCTGTAGTTGTCCATTGATAGGCGGGTAGTTGAGTCACTTTTCTTTTGGCGTTTCACTCGTTTTTTCACAATTTTTTTTCACAATTTTTGTTGCACTTAATTGAATGTTTCTTTTGAATGAGGAATGAGAGTGTATGTATGAACACCCTATAGGTCAAAGAGGATCTTTATCTTACCACATTTTTTACTATGTCAGAAGATCAGACCTTCGCATACAGCGAAGATCACATTAAAAAACTATTGAAGGACCCTCCCACATTCGGCTCCGCCACACTCAGTAATACGGCACAAGTGAGTAATGAATCAGACAAACTGATTCGCCTGAAGAAGAAACAGATAAGGACGGATTTGCACGGTCACTACTTGCTCCAACATCTGAGGTCAGGAACCATACCATCCGGGTTAATTGTAAAAAATATACCAGTCATATTCACCGAGGATAATATATATAAAAAAGGATTCAGCTACATTGAGACGAAATGTAGCCGGGATCTGATGGTGTTAACTATTGAAACTGCGCAACGCCTATCTAAAGCACAACTCGAGGAGATTGAGAAATTAGAAGCAGAAATCAAAGCTAATCCTCTGATCCAGGACTGTAAGGCTCTACTTGAGCGAGTGGATAAAGAAATACTGGAATTTAAAGATTTCACAGTACAACAGAAAGATAACAATTTTGAGAGAGATAAACGGAATTTCACATTTGAAAAAACATATCCGTACCTACAACAAGAATTTTATTCTAGACCAGAAGCAAGACGCTTCCTGAACGACAACCAAGGGAGATCTCGCTCTAAGTTTCTCACATTCTCGGAAACATCCTCCTCTGGAGGCAGCGACTCTGAGCAGGCAGGCCCCCGCCCACGATTCAACCAAAGAGGTGGCTATCAGAGGAATTATCAACCACAATACCAACAAAACTATCAAAATCAACAGCCACAACAGACTTTTTTAGGTCAGGACACACAAAAACCACGTGGGAAAACCAGATACAACCAGCCATGGGAAATGTCAACGCGAAGGCAAAATTACAAGAATTAACATCCTGTGCAAAATCTTCCATTTTTAATCTCTCAAATACGATATTAACACCGTCGGAAATCAGTGTCCTTGAAAAGGGACTTACATTTGTACCAACAAGATTTACTGACTTCGTGAGACTAAAACTTGAATTTATAGAATTTTGCCGAAAAATTCGACTGACTACATTCTTCGCTGACAAAGAGAGCTCCCCTCAGACGGAGACCACTGGATTTAAAAGAAAATCAAGCTTCTGCCCCCCAGCACATAAAGTGCCTAAAGAGGTGACATATTTTGAAAAAACGGTACTTTCAGCTTTAGCTGTACAGGAGAAACGAAGGAACGGATATGTCAAACCGAATTTGACTCAAGATCAGAAGTCGGCTCTGCAAACTATTAAAAGAAATGATAACATCATAGTGAAACAGGCCGACAAAGGCGGATCCATAATAGTATGGGGAACAACAAACTATATTCAAGAAGCAGTTAGACAACTGTCAGATTCCACGTGCTATCGGAAAATTAATAAGGATCCAACATTGGATCTACAAAATGAATTGGGATCTATATTAAAAACTGGACTTGACCAAGGATTTCTCGGGAAGAATGAATTTAATTTCTTGTCTAACAAACACCCACGGACTCCACTTTTTTATGTGTTACCCAAGGTGCACAAAAATGCAGACAACCCACCGGGCAGACCTATCATTTCCGGATGCGACTCACTGTTCGAACCAGTCTCCAAATTTATTGATTTTTTCCTGAAACCTTTCATTTCAACGGTGAAATCCTTCATTTTGGATACAACTGATTTTTTATCAAAACTGGAACAAATGACATTCATCGAGAATCACGACACACTAGTAAGCATGGACATAGTCTCGCTTTACACCCAAATCCCCCAGGACCAGGCTTTGGAGGTTCTGGAGATTTTTTTGAACAAGCGAGAGAGCCCTATGAGAATTCCAACAGATTTTATATTACAACTGGCGAAACTGGCCCTTACAAAGAACTATTTCAAGTTTGGTGAAGAATTTTATTTCCAAACAAGAGGAGTAGCCATGGGCTGTCCTTTTGCCCCGGAATTGGCTATTCTTTATATGAGCCAATACGAGGAGATGTTCGTTTATAATAACAACCCATTCCTCCAGTGGATAGGAGGTTGGGTAAGATATATAGACGATATCTTTTTCAAATGGTCAGGATCACATGAACAATTGGTCGAATTTCACACCTGGATCAATGACAGGACAAGTGACATCAAATTTACACTACAAACCTCAAAAACAAGAATGTCCTTTCTGGACGTCGAAGTATATTGTGTAGATGGACAACTAGTCACCACCCTTTTCAAGAAGGACACGGATCGCAATAAAGCGCTGGATTTTTCAAGCAATCATCCAAGAAGTCTCAAACAAAACCTTCCGATAGGGCAGTTTCTGCGCATCCGTAGAAACTGCACATTCAAAGATGAATTCATGCACCATGCAAACATCTTAAAAAACAAGCTTCAAGACCGGGGATATCCGGTGAAACTATTAAACCAATCCATCAAAAGAGCATTGTGCACACCTAGAGAGGAATTGTTAAACAGGAGACAGAAACAACAACAAACACGGATTGTTTGCGTGTCAACATATTGTCCGACATCGAATTTTCTCAAAAAATTGATCTACCAGAATTGGCATCTGATTAAGGAACTGGACACTCAATTTGCGCAACAGCCTTTATTTGCCTTTAAAAAGGATAAAAGTATTGCGAATTATATTGTCAGAGCAGCAATTCCAAAGACTAAACCAGTGACAGTGAGAGATTATGTCAATTTGCCTCCTATTAAAGGCCATCATAAATGCGGCACATGCCTCTGCTGTGCTTCTACCCAGGAAGGTGATCTATTCCAGCACTCAGGAATATCCTGGAAACATGACCAGTTCACCAACTGCAAATCAAAAAATGTGGTGTACGGGATCCTATGTCCCTGCGACAAATTATACATAGGAAAGACAAATCAGGAAGTGAGACAAAGGTTGTCCCAACATAAATCACGAATAAAGAGGAAAGTGGTCACTGCCCCTCTAGTACAACATTGGATTGATCAACTGCACAGTGAACAAGACTTAAAATGGACAATTATCTCGAAAATTGACCCTGACCCCAGAGGCGGGGACGTAGAGGCCAAATTGCGACAACGTGAGGCAATGTTAATTTTGAAATTCAATACAGCCACACAAGGCTTAAATGAAATGTCAGAATTATATAGCTTATAAGATCGGTTTATGCTTCAGAAGAGGATTTACTACCACACCTCGGCACCTTTTAGGTTCTCCCAACACACGTATTGAAGCCAGAAGGACCTCTGGCAGACTTAAACTACAAATCCCATGAGCCCCTGACCCGAAAACCGGAAATGATTTCGTGTAAATAGAGGCTTTTCCGCCCATTGGGGATCGCGTTTTGAAAACCGACCGCGACCCGTGCTGGAGGACACTCACGCAGCCTCAGGTAAACAGAAACCGGGATTTAGCATCTGAACGCGAGTGGAGTTGTACGGTAAACGGGTGCGCTCGGGCTCGCTGACTAGGTTGGATTAGTAACTACAACGGAATAACCAGCTCCGTTGTTTTTCATTTTAGATTGAATACACGAGGCGAACGCGCCCCTTCAATTTGAACTGAAAATTATCCAATCGGACACACATTTGGACAGGGAGGCTTTACCTTAGGAAGATGTAAGTACTAAATCGACCGTCACGGACTTGTGTCTTGACATATTGAAGTCATGTGCCCAATTTCTGAAACGCATTGTTTCGATTCTTTGCAGTAATCCACCACGCTTAAAGCAAGGTCTAAAGGATGACAGGTAATATCGAGAGTGGTTGGATGTAGAATGTGAATTGAGAGTCTTTCTTTGGTTTCCACTGACAGAGGTTTTTCTTACTTATTTTTTTCACAGATTGAGTTGGTTTGGTCCTGAAGAGAATCCTATACACCTAAATAGGATTCGAAACGCGTCGACCTATGAATTATTGACTTATGAATTATTGAGGTGGTAGATGTATGGTGGCGCCAATATGGTGGCTGTTTTGTAAATACTAAGGCCAATGATAGGCGTTACAATGATTTGAGTGCTTGATAAAGCTGTATTCAAATTGCTCATTTGGTGAGTGACAAAATAATGACCAATGTTCTTCAATCCATCTCGATGAACAATTTGCATCTAGAGGAATAGCATCACAGTTGTTTTGATGTATAAAGTTGTAAATAATGCCATTTACCTCTACCAACCCTAATTTCTATGTTTCACTCATATATGTTGTCTAGTGTCTAACTGTTTGTCAAGTGTCTAAGTGTTGCCCCAATTGTGTTATTCGACCTGGTTCCCTCCCAATTTACTGTTCATTGTTGTATATATTGTATGATATTCTGAATAAAAGAATCGAAAAAACAAATGATAAAAGACATAATCTAAAAATAGAAAATAAACCTAAACTTATACGTTGAACATAATAAATAGTCATCTTGAAAACCATTGTGGTTCTAATTTGTATTGACGGAAATAGAGGTCAGCTTGAGAGAGCGATTGGTAGCTCTCCAAATGTAACTGTCCAATCCAGTGCACAGTACTGGCAAATTGTTTTGTTCATTGCCTTCTACTGTACAGCAATGTCTTCAGCTAATGCTAAAA